>NC_071266.1:8893665-8953665 GCF_023375685.1 Ictalurus furcatus
GTTGATTTGGCCTCCAAATTCCCCAGATCTCAATCTGATAAAGCATCTGTGGGATCTGCTGAACAAACAAGTTCAATCCATGGAGGCCCCACCTCACAACATACAGGACTTAAAGGATCTGCTATTAATGTCTTGGTGCCAGATACCACAGAACACCTTCAGAGGTCTTGTGGAGTCCATGCTTCGACAGCTCAGCGCTGTTTTGGCAGCACAAGGGAGACCTACACAATATTAGGCAGGTGGTTTTAATGTTATGGCTGATCTGTGTATATAGTAGAAAATAATATAATTCACCATTTCAAAGGTTTTCACATATAGTTGCATCTTAGTGTATGTGATGCTCATAAGTACTTAAGAAAAACATCTAACTGTAAAAGGTACACTGGTGTAAAGGCAATCATTAACCATTGTGATTTGAATTCATTATCACACATCCAGTTTCACGTGGATTGTTTTTCGTTCATAATTACTGTAAAGAATCTCACATAACACACAGAGAAGCAATTAAAGAGAAAAAGAAAGCAATGCGCATTTAAAGCTGTTGCAAAGTGGACAGATTTCCATGGACTCCTGACGATAAGGGAGAGTTTTTGAAGCACTCCACCTGCCTAAGTTCTTGCACAAAGAGACAAGTGGAGGTGTGAAGAGACACAGGAACAGACCTGCCAAACGGAGGAGTGGAGCTCACCCCGCTCTCATCCCGCTCTTCACACCTTCACGCACTCAGGGAAGCCAGGAGGAGAGGAGAGGTGCAGAAGAAAAAGACTTCCTAATTGAGCAGGGAGGATGCACCACATAGGCTAAATATAGTGTCACGCTAACCTATAGAACAGACAGCTGTTTGCTCTCAGAGCATGTGGAGGCAGGTTAGTGTGCATGTGCAAGTGTGTGTGTGTGTGTGTGTGTGTGTGTGTGTGTGTGGATAAGAAAACCTGGAGCTGTGCACTTTGTTAAGGTGTTATTTTAAGGGTTGTCATGTGAAAAAGATTTGCGCTGTGTCTTGTCATGGGCGTCGTTTCAACAGTTTGAAGCCATGGTTTGTTAACAACAGTGTGTGTCCTCTGTGTGTGTGTGTGTGTGTGTGTGTGTTTCTTACTTTGGATTTTATACCATGTGTGCTCTTCATGAGAATAAATAAATAAATATGTGAAAATGGTTTGCATGAGTGTTTTGAATCTAATTTCTGTGTTTAAAAAAATCATACTTTGATTCCTATGTATACTTATTTATTAGAAAAAAATAAATACATACATACATGTAACAACTTTGCTGTCATGAGCGTGTCAATGATTTAAATCCATGGTTCATTAGAAAAAATGTGTAAGGGTTTTTTATTTTATTTATTTATTTATTTTAGATTTTAACCCTTATGTGCTCTTCAGATAAATCAATCAAATTGTTAATAATTTCATTAATCAATAAATTGACGATTTATTTAATTGGAGTGGAATACTCCACATCATTTTGAATGTTCCTGTGCTTTATCTAACATAACTAACAAATATGAAAAAATGTTTCAAACCACTATATATATATATATATAGAGAGAGAGAGAGAGAGAGAGAGAGAGAGAGAGAGAGAGAGAGAGATTACATTTTCAACATGTTCAATTATTTTTTTTTTTTTATTTTCATTTTTTTTTAATAACAATATCAGGAGAATCCCCAAAGGGACCGCTGAAAAAATAAATAAAAAAAAAGTAGAAACTCCTCAAGGACTCTATGTTTAGTCAGAGCAGTGATTTTCATTTTTGTAAATTTGTAACCATTTGCACAACTTAAATTATCTGAACAGTTACACAGGTAAGATAGGTTTGGGGGTGGAGTTATTAGTCAAAACATGTTTTTTTACGACCTAATTCATAGGACAGTGGACAAAACCTAACTAAAATGCCGTCCGTCATTTGAATCTATGCAAATTTGTCATGGCATCCGTTTCTAGAGGTGTGATGAAAAAATTTAATAAAGTCATATTAATTGGTCCGTACAGGATTTCGCTGAGTTTTTTGTGATTGTTGCGGCCAAAAATGCTTGATTTTGCTGCATCTTTTTTTTAAAAAAAATTGCAAATCAACTTTTGTGCTTTTTTTGCAGAAAACTATTTGAATCGCATGAAATTGTTTTGCACGGTCTTTCATAGTGATGTCTGTTGGTAAATAAGATCTTTTAGGTGTACTTTTGTTTGACCATGTGAATCAAAGACGGCCCAAATCTGCAGTAATTTTGAAAAATGGGAGCTCCTCCGAATATTGTGGAATTTACTTGATTTAGTATTGATTTCTGCAATTGCAAAATCCTGGAGGGACTGGTTTAAAAGTTAAAAAATACTATCTTTTAGTCTTAAATGTTTGTATTAATTAGAAAGAAATGTGAAAGGTGTACAGGGACGTGTCCATAGCTTATTTTGTGTTTGTTTTCATTGTTATTAAACTCTTTATCTGCACTTGCATCCTCTAAATTGTGACAGAACGCAAGATCTTCTATGGATGCAGCAGAATTTTTCAGGCTCCAAGAGGCCCTGTATGAAAGGGAGAAACTGAGGTGGGAGAATGAAGGGAAATTCTCCCTAATTAAAGCCAATCGGGAATGGCTCAACGTGATGTACTCTGACATCATGGGGTATGCCTAAGGGGAGCCTTCCTACCAGGCTGGAAACATCTCCCACCCTCCCTCCCTTACCATGGATCTCGTCCAGCGTGCCAAGTTGATAGAGAACGCCACTCAGCATTCCTGTTCAGCTGAGGATGCTGCTCAGTCTGCCTGTTCAGTTGAAGATGTTGCTCTGCCTCCCGGCATGGCCAAGATCTCCGCTTTTCTTCTCTGCTCTGCCTTGGATGTCACTACGTCAGGCTCCGTTTCAGACGTCACTCCACCTTCCTGCTCGACTGAGGACGTCACTTCGCTTGCCTGCTCGGCTGAGACCGTCGCTCCACCTTCCTGCACGGCTGAGGACATCACTCCTTTTCTTTGCTTCATATGTCTCTCCCCATTCCTGTTCACGGAGGACATCGCTCCCCCCTCTGGCCTCATGGAGAACCTTGCTCCCCCCTCTGGCCTTGCAGAGAACTTCGCTCCCCCCTCAGGCCTCACGGAGAGCGTCGGTCCCCCATCTTGCTTCATGGGGAACATCGCTTCCCCCTCAGGCTCCACCTTGAGCTTCGTTCCTCCCACTGGCTGTGCAGTAGCCATCGCGCTGCATTCAAGCCAGGTCGGGGTTATCATGTCATCTCACTGCGGTGCGTAAGAGATCACCCCACACCTGAACCTCAGAGAGTACACCCAGTTCCTGTGTGAGTTTGACGTCATGACCAGCCAAGTTCTGCTCACGCCTGAGTCTGTTGACATGGCCAACCAAGTTCTGCTCACGTCTGAGTCTGCTGACATGGCCGACCAAGTTGTGCCATCCTGTTCTGCTGAGGATGTCGCTCTGCCTTCCTATTCCACTGAGGACATCACTCTGCCTTCTCCCCCTGCTGAAGCTGATGACATGCTTACCATGCCTGGGTGCCGTCTATCGACCCCAGCAAGCCTGACCCAACCTCATACCTGCCCCTCTGCTTCTTAAGGAGCCTGCCGGAATAGCGCCTTTTGGGGGGGTTCTGTCATTTAATATCAGAGAAGGAACTCTGGACTACATTTCCCAGCCACTGCACCTCACTGCATCATGGTCACATGACCACCTGTACCTGAATCATGTTCATGTTCACGAGCACTTATGTGTATAATAGCACTCCTTGTCTTGTGTTTGTCTTTCTCTGCCATTGTTTCTGTCATAGGGGTCATGGTCTTTGTTTCATGTTTTTTCTTTGCCTTAGTGTTTCACCACATTTTCATAGCTTCTTTTGTGTTTGTTTTCTTTGTTATTAAACTCTTTATTTGCACTTGCATCCGTCTCCGCCTCTAAATCGTGACACAACCAATTTTGGGGGGGAAAAAAGATACCTAGAATGTGCTTATGTTTTTAAAGTAAAGAATGACTGACAATCCTGATGGGACAACTGTAAAAATGTGAGAGGATCCAAAGAAGCAAATTTAAAAAGAAACTTTTCTTTAAATTGAATTTTTTTTGTTTGTTTTTATCTGGAAAAGGCATCATGTCTTCAAAACTCTCTGATCATGTTGTGGTCCCCAGTAAACTACAACTCAGAGTAAATTCCATTAAATTAAACTTTTTTTTTTTTTTTGACAAAATGATTTTAGCGGTTAGTGGTTTTCTGTGGGATTATTCCATTTAGGAAGAAATGTGCCAAGGTAGAGAACCCAGAGGATGAAATCCTTTAAGACATCTGCATTGTGATCTGGAAAGCCCTTCACCCTTCACTTTCGTTTTGACATTTTCTACTACGTATAGTTCTGAAAATGAAAGACTTTGCTGAACTGATTTTTGTTTTTTGTCTGAACCACAAGTAAAGTGCCAGGATACCCCCAAAAGTAGCAAAAATGTCACTCCAGTTCCACTTGAAAGTTGCCCCACCTACAGTCCCCTCTGAAACTATTGTAAGAGCAAGGCCAATTAATTTGTTTGTGCTATACACCAAAGACATTTGGGTTTGAGATCAAAAGATGGACTTGCGACGAGGGTTTTGTATTTCAGCTTTTATTTCCTGGTATTTACATCTACATGTGTTAAACAACATAAAACATAGCACCTTTTGTATCAGACTACCCAATTTTTAGGTGCCCAAAAGTATAGGAAATCTTGAAGTAAATTAAAGTAAAGAACACAATATTTGGTGTACTAACAACCAGACATGGAACATTTTGAGAGCTTTGAAGAAACCAGTCACGTGTTCCAGTATTTTTGATCACTTGAAATAATGGGTGGGTTCAAACAAATTGTGTCATGTTCCAAGTTGTTCAACACATCTAGATGTAAATATGAGGAAATGAAAGCTGAAATTCTGATCTATCATCTCATGTTCATCTTTTGATCTCAAACCCAAATGTCTTCAGTGTATAGCAAAAACAACAGAATTGGCCTTGGTGTTCCAATACTTTCAGAGTACTCTACATTTACAATCTGATCTAGATATGGAAAAACATTAAGATTATTGTAAAGAATTCTAATGAAATGAGTTCTCTGTACATGCTAACATTTTTTGGTGGATAGCCAAGGCAAGATTAAAAAGTAAATAAAATATGACCAGCTCATTTGGTTAACTTGTACTATAGGCAGAAATAAAACCAGCTTTTTTGTCTTCTTTTGGCAGTCCACCAGAATTCAGCCACACATACATTATATTTCAACATTAAGGACCACTGTTGATAGTTTTTCACTTTAGCAACAAAACTATATCCCCACATACTGTTATTTTTACATAGTTACATCACATAGTTGAGATGAAGATACAACAACAAATGTTAGTATAATATAGGATTAAAATTCAAAGAGCTGGTCTAGGTCAGTAAATAAAGCGTCCATTGCTAAGTAGTAAACAGAACAGCAAGGTCAAAGACCTTGTTGCTGTAAATATATAAGACCCCTGGTGTCTCTCTTTGTACTCGATACTGTGTACTTTCTCTTCTTCCTCCAGCAGAACCATAAAGGACGGCTGAAAAATCCTCCCCTCGCTCAACGCTACAAAAGATGGACTTACCAGCTTAGGGGAAGTATTGATTCTCTTAAAGTCAAACAAGGCTTCCATACCTACGTGAAGTTTTTCATCCTCTCTCTCCACCTAGGCTGAAGTCGCTCCACTCTGATGTAAGCTTTGTCTTCTCCCGTCTCCTGCCGAGCTCCGTGTTTTAAAAACGCGCCGCACCACTTTGAAATGTAGCGATCTGACGCTTGCTCCAGGCACATGAACACTTTGAAGAATTTATTTACCCCATTAAAAGAGAGAAAAATAAAATCAATGGCGACAGTCAGGAGAGGAGGCAGAGGCTCGGACAAGAAAAGACGGAAAGGGAAAGCACAAAGATCTCCATGGTTTCACACACATCATTCAACTACACAACAAGTTTGCGCTTTTGTTGGTTCAAAAGCTCACAACTCCTACAGCGGGTAGAGCCATCAGGCATCTCACAACGACACGCAACACAACACTCACTTTTCTTTTATTAGATACCATGTCCACCTGTATCTTTCTCCATTTTCATCAAATTATATCAGCTAAATATCTGTTTTAAAATAATACTGAAACAATTTTCTAATGTATTCTGATCTCTATTTACCATATATGTAGAATATGTCTGATTACCATAGTAATTTTTTCACTGACTCTAAGTTCCTATTTTTTAGATTCTAGTTTTTAGATTCCCTGACTCCACATTTCTGTTGGTTAGATTCCCTGTCTCCACCTTTCCTGGTATCTAGATTCCCTGACACAATGTTTCCTGGTATCTAGATACCCTGATGCAATGTTTCCTGTCTTTTGGATTTCCTGACGTGGTGTTTTCCTGTCTTTTAGATTCCCTGATGCGGTGTTGCCTTGTTTCTAGATTCTTTGACTGCACATTTCATGGTTTCTCCATTCCCTGACTCCAAGTTTCCTGTTTTCTAGATTCTAGATGGTCTTACTTCATGTTTATTGCTTTCTAGATTCCCTGAATCCACACATCGAGGTTTCTAGATTCCCCGAATCCACATATTCAGGTTTCTAGATTGACTGACTGCATGTTTCCTGTTTTTAGGTTCACAGACTCTGTGTTTCCTGGTTCCTCAATTCCTTGATTACATGTTCCATCAATTCCTCAATTCTTGACTACCCTACTATACAGTAGACAAAAAGCAGTACGCCACTGGAGTAGTATGTCCGAATTCTCAGTATTCATAAAACAGTAGGCGAGAAATACCGGGATGACGTACTGCTTCCACCAAGATTCTACCATATGGACCCACTGGACACTGCGGATAATGCGCTATCCCATAAGGCAATGGGACTGACACATGACAATTCCAACATGGCGGATTTAGTACATCCGAATTGTATTCATGCTTACCACTTATCCTGATCAGTACATACTGCATCAATGGCTGAGCGGTAGGTACTGAATCGAATGCAGTAGGTACTATCACAGTACATGATTTTGGATGCAGTCCTTGTTTCCTAGTTTCTATATTCTTTAGCTGCAAGTTTCCTGTTTTTTTAGACTCTATATTCTCTTACTTCTTGTTTATTGCTTTCTAGATTGCCACATTTCCTGCTTTCTAGATGCCTTAACTATGGTCTGCACTTATATAGTGCTTTTTTAACCTTAGCGGTTCCAAAGCGCTTTACACTGTGTCTCATTCACCCATTCACACACACACACACACACACACACACCAATAGTAGCAGAGCTGCCATGCAACTTGCCATCGGGAGCAACTTGGGGTTCAGTGTCTTGCACAAGGTCATTTACATGACACTTAGGACAATCCTTGTTCAAGATCCTTGGTTCTTGAACTCCTGCTCTCATTGTTTCTATATTCCTGGATTCTTTGTATGCTTGAATCAAGACTACTTGATGACTTTGTCTACTTAGAAAGAAAGAAAGAAAGAAAGAAAGGCTTTTAGAGCAGCAGCAGCAGTAGTGCGACAGCACTGATTTGAGCGAGTTAAACTCTAATGTTCACTTTAGAAATTTTGGGAGTCTCCAGGCATATTTTGCCCTAATGAGCATGGTCCTAGTCATTAGTGTGTGTGTGTGTGTGTGTGTGTGTGTGTGTGTGTTTCAGTGTTGTGTGTGAATGCCAGTTTGGTGTCATTGGGGACATCCACTAACTGCTAAATGGGCAAGAGGCTGAGACTCCACAATTCCCCAAACATCAAAGAGAGCGAGAGAGAGAGAGAGAGAGAGAGATGAGGAGGAGGAGGAAGAAGACGAAACTCCATGCTGAGGGTGTTGGCTGAAGTGAGGGGAAGAGAGAAACTTCAGAGAGTCAGGGCATCCTTTTAGACTCCACAGATGAACTAACAGGTGGTGTGTGTGTGTGTGTGTGTGTGTGTGTGTGTGTGTGTGTGTGTTTGTTTGTGTGTGTGTGTGTGTGTGTGTGTGTGTGTGTGCGTGCGTGTGTGGTGAGACAGGGTGGCCAAGAGGTAGAGCCCATGCTTGTGATCATGCTCCAAACTGGCACTCTCCCTATCAACCACAGAGAGTGCAGATGTTGCCCACTTCCTTTCTCCAGCATGGCCTTCAGCTTTCCCTGCTCACACGTCCCCTCCTCCCAGTATGAGTGTGTGTGTGTGTGTGTGTGTGTGTGCGTGTGCATGTGTGTGTGTGCTCTCATTAAAGTGAAACAGTTTAGCCAAAAATGATATCAAAAACTGATATGAGTTTCCCTCCTTTATGCCATATAAGCCTTGACACGTTTGGTGTCGAAAGTTTGACACATTAGTTATGTAGCTAACAACTAAGTGAAGCTTATAGCCACCAGTTTAGCACTTCATCACACACTCGACCCATAAGAGATGGCTTGGCTGAGTAACATCACTGTCAAGTCAAATCAGGTCACTTTTTTTTTTTGTAGAGCATATTTAAAGACACCAAATGTCAGTGAATCAGATCTAATAATTCCAAACAATTAAATAAAATGAAATAAAACAAACAAAGATAATGAAATAAATCACTGAATGAATAAAACAATTTTAAAAAAAAAGATGAAAGATTAAAAAAACAGTAGAAAAACAAGAAATTTCATACAACACTGGGGTTCAATTCTATCTATTAATGACACTAAATGTTTATATTTGTTTATTTGTTTATTTATAGTAATTTATTTAAATATATTATTCATTATTTTATTTATTTACTATATTATTGAGTACTTGCTGACTTTAAAAATACAAGATATAGTTTACCTTTTGGCTCCAGTATATTAAATTACATTTTACATTTTTAAATTTCAATTGTATAATTCTATAATTTTACAGCAATGCTAGATTTAAATGCAAGACCCTAAATTGAGCTTTTTCTTAAGCTACTTTTTTAAGATTAATTATTTTTTAGTTATTACTTTTTAGGTTTCATTATTATAATATTTTAAGGACTTGCAAACAAATCTGATGCTGATGCTAAAAATAATGTTTTAAAATAAAATATTGTTCTATATTTGTTATATTATTGATTTGTATATTATTATGTTGCAAAGAATTTCAATATATAACAATAGTTTCCTATAAAATATTTTGGTCCAATTTTTGGATGGTTAAACCATATTGACTTTTTTAACCCCATTTATCCTTTTAATAATCTCAAAATTATTTTTATTTTTCAAACATTTCAACACGTCCTTGAAAGATGAGATGCAATATAGTGATTATTCTGAAACAGACTGAATTTGTTTAAGTTATAAGCTTTCCTTATTTTCTGTTCCATAACTACATTAGAGTCATAGCTTCAGTACATACAGAACCAATTCTGACTACATTTGAGCTAAGAATCAAATAATGTCAATATATACAGTGCTGTGCAAAGGTTTTAGGCACCCTATTTTTTTAGTGCAAACTTTGTTATAGATTTTTTTTATGACTTCTAAATTATCAAGACAGTACACAAACATTTTAGATTCCCAAACATTAGTTTTCT
The DNA here is from genome assembly GCF_023375685.1 of Ictalurus furcatus. Taxonomy (NCBI): domain Eukaryota; kingdom Metazoa; phylum Chordata; class Actinopteri; order Siluriformes; family Ictaluridae; genus Ictalurus; species Ictalurus furcatus. The sequence goes on from NC_071266.1 coordinate 8,903,175, forward strand.
AGCACAAAATTAAATGTTACAGGAAAATGTTTGTATGTCTGTAAAAAAGGCAGTATATTATGTAAGAGAACACCTTTCAGACAAAAAACACAATGAAGGCTGCTGGGTTTTGCTGCAAAAATAAGAAGCAAGTGCAAAGGCAAAGTCTCCAGAAGAACTGTGGCTGGTTCTGCAACATGTTCAATAACACTTACAGCTCATTTCCTTATAAAACTGCACACATTGTACCTGAGACTACTATTTTTATTTTGTTTAATTTTTTTTGTCACACCAAATATTGACTTTGTTTCATTTACTACTGTTAATGCTCTTTATGTATTTTTTTTCCATGTAGAAACATTTTGTTTCATTATTTTGAAGGCATCTTTGCTCTACAGTATTTCTTTGTATGTGCCTAAAACATTTGCACAGTACTGTACATTTTTGAGTAAACTATTTCTTTAATTAGTGTTCTAATGAAGTTTGACGGGTTTTTCCTCTCTCCCTCTTCTCTTTGATACTGTGAATCGAACAATCAGCTTTGCAGGTGGCTTTCCATTGTCCAACAGTGAGATTTCATCACCGTGTATGTTATACCAAGAGTCTTACACTCACACACTGACAGACGTATGTGTGTGTGTGTGTGTGTGTTTGTGTGTGTGTGTGTGTTTGTGCACACTCCTCTCCTGCCGTAACTGTCTGGCTCCCGTAAAAACAAAAACAACCCACCATTATAAAAATTTGGATACTTTTTTGTCATTGTCTTGTTTTCTCAGTTTTTGGCGAGGCCTGGCGTACGTGCTTGATATTGTTTCAAATCTTAATTGCTAATTCTGTCACTGCTCCCTTCTGATTGAACCATTTGCAGGATGGTGTGTTGCCAGAAAATATGAAAAATGCACACAAACTACCTCAAGCCAACAACAAATCAAGCACACACACACACATATCCAGAAGACTTTTACTTGTCAGATAACTTATTTACACCTTTTACCTACATTTACCGCATTCGGCAGACACCCTTATCCAGAGACTTAGGAGTCCAGGGAGTCCAGAGACGCTTCTTTTTTTTATATACAACTGAGCAATTGACGGTTAAGGGCCTGGATCAAGGGCCTAGCAGTGGTAGCTTAGCGTTGCTGGTATTTGATCTCACAATCTTCCAATGAAAAGTCCAATGTCCTAAACACTGAGCTACCACTTCCCAACATTTGTGTCTGACGGTTACAAAGAGCTGACAGTGAAGACACCTTGGCACATCTTGACTTAGAAATATTTTGACATTCATCCTTGCAAAAGCAGGAGTACACTTAGGGGTGGACTCACTTTTGTTGCCAATGGTTTAGACATTAATGGCTGTGTGTTGAGTTATTTTGAGGGGACAGCAAATTTACACTGTTACACAGGCTGTACACTCACTACTTTACATCGTAGCAAAGTGTCATTTCTTCAGTGTTGTCACATTAAAAGATATAATCAAATATTTACAAAAATGTGAGGGGTGTACTCACTTTTGTGAGATACTGTATATATATATATATATATATATATATATATATATATGTGTGTGTGTGTGTGTGTGTGTGTGTGTGTATGTGTGTGTGTGTGTATGGGGGACCTCTGATCTCTGGTGGGGTTCTTAAGGTTCTGTTTATGAGGATGACGTCAGGGGCACGTCGTCATGCCAGAGACAGAGATAGAGGTGCATCTTTGAGCTGAGAAAGAGAAAGGTGATCTGCACATTGTGTGCGTGTGTGTGTGTATGTGTGTGTGTGTGTGTGAGAGAGAGAGAGAAAGAGAGAGAGAGAGAGAGAGAGAGGCCCGTCTGCCATGTCCACCGCATCCTGGCTTTGTTTGCCGTGTGTGTTGCCAGCGCTGGGTTGCTTTGCCATTATGTGCCATTTGAAAGCATTACGGACCATGCCATCGTGCGAGCTAATAACAAGAGGATGCATTGTGCGCCACCTGCTCCATGTTTAGGTGGGCTTGAAAACGCCATGGCACCTATTCGCCCGATCACAGATACAGAAATCATCACACACACTTCACCTGACAAAGCTAACACATGAAACTCCGTCTGTCTGCTGTTTTGTCAGTCCTTCTATATTGGACAAATCTAGAGAGAGAGAGAGAGAGAGAAAGTGCTTTGAGCACATCTTGGCAGGATTAAGTGAGGGATAGATTGTCCTCACTGCCTATTCTTTACAAATATTCCATGGGTGTGTACCAAAACAACCCCTATCCCCTAAACGTGCAGCATTATCATTTTGTAGCCATGTCTGAAAGCATAAAAATCCCACAATGCACTCCAGTAGATTTGTTTCAAATGATCTGTGCTCATCAAAGATGCTGGATATGACTGGTTTTATTTGTAATTTGTTCATGTACACAAGCAATGTGGTATTCATGAAAATCCAGTTAGTTCATTTGTAAAACGTTTGTATCCCTCACAAGGTTACATAAATAGAACACAGAACAGTAGGCAAGACTACATAAAGTGCACTACACAACAGTGTGAGATGAGTGCAAGACAATAAATACACAAAACCGAACCATAGATACACAGGACAGAGTATGTAAGTATGCGATTTGAGACACAATACTAGATTGTTTGGTCAGTTCTGGACACAGTGTCACGAGGTGCTATACTGCAATGTAGCATTTCGTTTTCAAATGACTACTGCATAAATGTGGCAGCCATCTTGTGTAGTTAAAAGCAAGTATAATCTAGCCTTTAGTGTGTGTCTATGGTAGCTTGACTATATGCATTGGCTGAGCTATGTTACTGGAAGATTTATCCCACGCAGAGCATTGGTGTGCGCTCTTTCACCCTTTAGTCATCAGTCAGCCCATTTTATGGAGTTTTATGGGTGTCACTGAATGCAAATCAGCTTTGCCATGAATGTACTTGGTAATTTATCAATAGACACACGTATGAAGACAATTTACTTAAACTTTTGTTAATCTATAGCAGGGGGATTTCAGTTTGGTTTGGCCACAAAAACATTCACACACAACTTGAATAAGTGACTTGCAATTTGTAGGGAATAAAGTGTAGAAAGTGTAGATAGGAGTATATATGGCACTGTAGAGGATATCGTAAAGTAATTCTGCAGGCGTGTGTGTGTGTGTGTGTGTGTGTGTGTGTGTGTGTGTGTGTGTGTGTTTACAGCTTCAACTGAAACACGAATCTGTCTTTGGTTTGCTCCTAAACCTTTTAGAAATACGGGTCCCCGCATTGGAGGATCCAGCATGTAGTCCCCTTTATAGACTTGCACAAGTATGTGTGTGTGTGTGTGTGTGTGTGTGTGTGTGAGTGAGAGAGAGAGAGAGAGCACCACATTCAAAGGTGTCTTCTCCTGCTCTGTTATCATTCTGATACCCTTTGATTAAAAAGTAAATTAATTAGTTTTGGAATAAATAAACTCTCATTTGATAGAGTTTGATTTTGCTTTGTAGTCTGAACTCCCGGACTGCCTTTGAGACGCGAGAGCGAGGTTTAAAATGTCCACCATCGGCATCCCGCGCGCAACACCAAAAGCCGCGTTTATCTGCTCGGGTTCAGGTCGGCACCGGTGCGAGTCCTTACCAGAAGCAGTTCGTGTCTGAAAGCAGCGAGAGGCCTGATTGAGTTCCAGGTCGCGCTGCGCCACGCTTAAAGAGAGCAATATATATATACACACACAAAAAAAAACTAGATTAATGAGAAAGGCTGCGGCGGGGCCCGTGCGCTTCCCACCTCGGTGCGCGCGCGGGATATTTCTGTCAGCCGATAATTACCATCATATGGCGGCGGCGCCTCTGCGCGAGCTGACAGGAACGCGGGAAGGGGAGGAAACATGCATGCTCTCTCCGCGTGCCATCCTGTCACACCTGATGGTGAAAGGTTTTTTTTTCTCTAGCCGTGTGTGTGTGTGTGTGTACGTGTGTGTGTGTGTATGTGTGCGCGCGTGTGCGTGTGTGTGAGGTCGATTAAAACTTCTCAGGAAGATTATATCGCTCCTGAAAAAAACAATAGAAACCATCACAGAAATTCTAATGGTTTCCACTACAAATACCATTACAAACCGTCAACTAACCATTAAACCCATTACCAGTCCTTAATGTTGTCCATCCATCCATCCATCCATCCATTCATCCATCTTCTACCGCTTACTCCTTTTCAGGGTCACTGGGAACCTGCAGCCTATCCCAAGGAGCATCACAGGGCACAATCACATATACACTCACACACCCATTCATACACTACAGATACTTTAGACACGCCAGTCAGCCTACCATGCATGTCTTTGGACTAGGGGAGGAAACCGGAGTACCCTGAGGAAACCCCCGTAGCACAGGGAGAACATGCAAACTCCGCACACACAGAGCTCCGGCAGGACTCGAACGCCGGACCCTGGAGGTGTGAGGCGGACGTGCTAACCACTAAGCCACCATGCGCCCCCTTAATGTTGTCCACTAGACAAAACATACCACCAATTAATGGCAACAAATTACCAGTAGAGACCCACAGGGACCATTACAGTTTCCATTAAAACCAATACAATTTCCATTATAACCATTAAAACCATTAAAATTCTATGAGGGTTTCCAGTGTTCATTTATTTATTTTTTTCATCAGGGTTGCCAAAGCAGGTTCAGTTTGTTTTCTGATTGTAGTGTAAATGTGGATTTACCTGCACCTGTCTCGGAAGACACCGAAATTTTGTATCATTCACTACACATACATAAATAATTCATTCATTTCTTCATTTATTCATCATCAGGAAACAGTTTTATTCTGGTCGTGAGATTCCAATCCTTCACAAGGCACCCCACATACACACACATGCACACACACAAATTCTTACAGAATTCACCTCTGGCATGGTTTTGGGAGGTAGGAGAAACTGGCGAACCCAGAGGAAACCCACACCTCAGGATCAAACTAGCAACTCTGCAGCTGTGAAGCATCAATACTACCAGCGTCTTCCATCACAGTGCCGCCCACAGCTAATATAGACATGTGTATACAAATATTTTTTTTATAAAATACAGTGTCCTTTGTGCAATAACTGCTTTGTTCCAGTGGGTCCTAATAGGCCATGTGACCTACTAATGACCAATTACACTGTGCAACCCCACAAGACCTACAACAAGTGCTTATAACAACAGTCAAAACAATCAGTTTATATACACAGGAAGCATTAAGCTCCACCCACTTACCACACTCACAGCATGATATATACCGTATATACGGTGGGGTCCAAAAGTCTGAGAGCACTAGTGAAAACACTTCTATTTTGCATTCTTTTCTAATTTAATACAACAATTTTCATTAAAAATTATATTATTGACACCAACTTGAGTGAGAAGTAGAATCTTTGAAATGTTATGTGAGTTTCTTAGTATTCAATATCTCCTCTTTTTGCTTTAATGACAGTGTGCACTCAAGCTGGCATGGACTCTACAAATGATTTTTCCTTAATGATTTTGTAGGGAGTGTCATCACAGTGAAATAAATATTTTTTAATCCTCCAAAAACTAGGTTTTTGGTTTTAAAATGCCTATTTTACTCAACAAAGCCTAATTTGTATAAATAAAAAGTTTACATTTTTGCAAAAGTAATCCATCAATCAACTTTTCAAAGATTGTAATATCTACGTATTTATTTAAAATATATTTTCTCGCTATATTCACCGCTAGCATCTTGCTTTATTTGGATATAACACCTCTTAATTGTATTATTTCAAGCTCCTCCTCTTTTCACAGTTACACTGAGAATACACAATGCTGCAACCTTATGCATTATTAGTGCACTTGTACTGATCTCACAAATAATGACCATAGCCTACTGTTACATGTTTGCAGTAAATTCCTACGGTCTCATATTTTATATCTCATATTCTCATCTCATATTTTGTCCGTTTCAGATTTTCTAGTCAGCTCAGTAGACTCACACAGACGTAACCTGCTTTCTGTTTCTTTCTCGTCTGGCCGGAGGGAGCAACGCTATTTCCTGCTTGACCGGTTTGTGCTTTCCCAAAGTAAAGGCCCGTTAGTTCCTCAGTGCCCACATCTGACCCTTCGGGCACGGTCTGGAAAACTACACACACACACACACACACACACACACACACACACACATAAAAAGCACTCTTCTCATCCTGTCATTAAATCAATAATCTCTCTCTTTCGCTATATAGGGACAGCCCCAAAGTCCCAGTCATCCCTGGAGTGACAGATAGATGGAGAGAGAGGGTGAGAGAGATACACAGATGGATACACAGCATTGTTTAATGCGTGTGGATAAGAGTGAGAGAGAGAGAGAGAGAGAGAGAGAGAGAGAGAGAGAGAGAGAAAGAGCATTATTCACAGGTGCAGGTGTGTACGAGTCCATCAGGAAGCAGGTGCATGAGTGTGGCTTTATGGGTATGTTGATCTGGTGTTTGTGGGTGTGCGTGTATGTGTGTGTATGTGTGTGGCGGGGGGTAAAGCATGGGAAAATCAGATGGCCACTAATCAGAGAAACATTCTCACATCCCTCCTCTCGCCCCACTTGGCCAGGTGCCTGTGGTTAGCTTGTTATTATTATTCATTACAGGTCCGATGCCTTTCTGTAAAATTTCCTTCCTCCGTGAGGCTGAGCACCTGGGTCATACACAGATGTTAATGCTGCGAGTGCAGATTAAAGATAGCGGCTGATTTACCTGCTTTGTCTCATATTCGCAATTACAATCCTGTACATTTGTTACTTTGTGGAATTCTGTATTGTTTGAACATAATCACGTGCATACATATGGAGATGAACAAATAAATAAATAAAGGGTCTAGATAATGTGAAGAAGCAGCTGACGTTACTGAATAGCGATTCAGATTTCCAGTCATGAGTTTACATATAGCTGGTCGTTTTCTTGGAGGAATTTTATCCCAGTTTATTTGTATCCAAGAAGAACCTACAAGCTTAGGTTCCTCAGGTCACATGACACACAAAGCACATCATTTCGACTGGAAGATTGTCTCATTTGTCATCTCACACCAGCAGATCGTCTCTGCTGATCGAGCTTCTGACCTGGAATATGACAATTTTTCAAAAAGGATGAAATCGGATTAAATTTCCTGTAATGCATGTGTAGAAGGAGGAAAATACAGTTTTACACTCTCATGTTCTCACATGTTGTGAGCATGTTGTTAGAGTGTATTTAATCTGTGAGCTCTTAACCTACTGAAGACCTTACAGCTCCCATATGGAGTTAGATTACCACACACACACGCACGCACACACACACACACACACACACACACACACACACACACACACAAAATCTCCCTCTCGTGTGCGAATAGAGGATTATTCACCCTCTTAAAGCCTTAATCGGTCCATTAGATCCTCTGATTGTGTCAGGAGGTCTTGAAAGGTGTGTGTGTGTGTGAGTGTGTGTGTGATACCTGTAAGTGAGTCATGGCTGATTAGTCTGTCAGAAATGTGAAACTCTGGTTGCAGTAATCTGTCACACATATCCAGTTACCTTTGGCCCACGTGCAGTGTGTGTGTGTGTGGGTGTGGGTGTTTGTGTGTGTGTGTGTGTGTGTGTCTGTGTGTGTATGAGCGAGAGAGAGGTGTGTGGTGTGTGCTCTTGGGAAGTGTGTCAAGGTGGAGTGTGTGATGTTGTGTAAACTTTATTGCGCTCTGTTGGCAGGTAACAGGGATAATGAGCTATAAGTACCAAAGTACCTGGGATACAAAGCGACAGGGAATTCCCTCAGGTGCAGTGTGTGTGTGTGTGTGTGTGTGTGTGTGTGTGTGTTGGCAATGTTCCAGCCCACAAGTATCAGGTGCAGGGTGTCAGGTGTGTGAGTGCACACTTTTGATTCATTGAGCCAGCACTTAAATGGCCGCATTTAACCAGCCGTGAAAATACAGAGAGAGATAAATATATAATCATCATCATCATCATCATCATCATCATCAGTATATTTGAATTTACAGAAGAAAATACAAGATTTTTACAAGAAGCAGAAAGTGATGAGGGGATGAACAAATGAAATAAAGAGAGAAAAAAGAGATGATGAAAAGAATGAAGGAAAGAAAAAAGAGATGAAGTGTAAAAAAATAAAGTGAAAGAAGAAAGAATGTGAAATGAAAGAAAGCATGAATGTAAAAAAAAAGAAAGGAAGGAAGGAAGAAAAGAAATATAGTGCAAAAAAGAAAGAATGATATGAAGTGAAAAAATAAAGAATAAAGAAAAGAAGCAAAAGAGTGAAAGAAAGAAAGTGAATGAATCACAAAACAATTCGAAAAAAGAAAGAAAAAAATAAGAAACAAAGAAAGAAAGAAAATTAAGTGAAAGAATTACAAAAGTAAAATAAAGGGAAAAAAATTAAAGAGCAAAAGAATGATAAAAGATGTCCAAGAGTGAATTCTTTCAGTTTTCAGAAATCTTTCAGATAGAAAAAGGAAGAGATGGAGAAAGAAAGAGAAACTGTGAAAAAAAAATAAATGAGAAGAAAAAAGAGAAAGAAGAAGAAAACAATGCTAAAGGTGGAAGAGCAGCTGAATGAGTGGATGAGTTGTCAGAGCTGTATTGTCTGACTGCAGTAAGAACTCATTATACTCTCAGCTTATTAATCATATGTTCATTTTAAAGCTCATCTTTACAGCACACAACTATGTGAATGGGAACTCCAAGACAAAAAAAAAAATCTGTTTCTTGTATGAGTTGATGTAGCTGTGTGCAGAGTTTACCTAGTGAATTTGAAACATGTGAAACAGAAACAAGAGGCTAAATGTGGTGTCTTCTGTAAGAGAAACCAAAAATAACTGCTAATTACAGTATTAAGCAGACTTTAGGCTGGCTATTTTCTTAACATTGACTGCTGCTTAGTAACATTAGCGGTTAGCTGAATTAGCTGGCAGTTAGCGTCAAAATAACACCACAACAAGCGTGCTAAAAATGAGGTAAAAGTTAAGTGAGTTTTGCCTCCCCTGATTCATTTCTTTTCTCCTGGAAGACTGAATTGTGCGTTTAATGTCCACTCAGGTAAAGTGTTGACGTGTGTGTCGAAACACAGAAGCTGATTTTTGGGTCTGTGTTACCATTATTGTTTGACTCAGCGGGAAAACGCTACATAGTGGGTCGGACCTGTGCTAGCTGAAGTAAACCAGAGTGGAGCTCTAATTTAACTCCTGTGTAGTATCGATCTGCTGCAGACTCAGGGGAACACAGCACTTCTACTGCTAAACACACACACACACACACACACACACACACACACACAGAATTTTACACATTTGGCATGGTGTGATCGAACACCTTTAAAGTCGAACGCTGGGACAACTCCAGTCTCGGACCTGGTGGATCACAGAGAGTGAGACAGAGAGACAGACAGAAAGGTGGGAGGCGGTCTGTGAGGTGTCAGCTTTAAAAGCTGAATCAGCATGAAGTGTGAGGAGGTCAGATGAGTGAGAGAGGGTGTGAGTGTGTGTGTGCGCATGCATATGTGTGTGTGTGTATGTGTGTGTGATACCTGCAATGAGAACAATATGGATTCCTGTCTCCAAGACAAATTGATCTGAGATGCGTAGGAGGACCTCAGCCTGAGCAGGAAATCAGTTTAGCCGATCATGCTCGAAACACAGACAGAGTGAGAGATAATATGTTTTCTGAGAAACGAGAACATTTTAACAATTTAAACATCATCTAGGGTCCAAAATTAAAAATGTGATATTTGTACAAATACACACAAACACAACAAGGCTGTGTTGATTAGTCTAGAAATTGCATTTGAATTAGATTTAATTGTAATTTTCAATTAACATGAGTTAATTGGACATTTGGAAAACATAAGCTAATTTGACAAACTTTAATATTTCAGTTGTTTCATTGATTTAAACACAGAGCTACGGTCCGCTCTGAAACCACTGGGATAGCGAGGCCATTTCAGTTGTTTTTGGTGTAGACTGAAGACATTTGAGTTTGAGATCAAAAGATGGATATGGACGAGAGTTTAGGATTTCAGCTTTCATTTCCTGGTATTTACATCTAGATGTGTTAAACAACGTAAAACATAGAACCTTTCATATCAGACCACTCAATTTGTAGTTGAGCAAAAATACTGGAACATGTGACTGATAGGTTTTTCTTGTTACCTTATTTACATTAGTTTTAGCATTCATTTTCATCTGTGAAGACTGTATTTGTTGTTAAAAAGGATAAGCCAACATGAAGATCAGAGAGCTGTCTATGGGAGAAAAGCAAGCCATTTTGAAGCTGAGAAAAGAGGGGAAATCAATTAGAGGCATTGCACAAACATTGGGCTGTATATTTCATTAATTTGTATTTTTATTGTGATTTTTTTTAGTGTTTTTTTTTTTTTTTTTTTAGATTGTTGCTTTGTTGTTGCAGAATGTTAGAACAGAGAACCATGGAGTGAAGAAGGAATAAACCACTTGGGGGCATTCTGTTATAGGAAAATAATTAAGGCAGGGTGTTACGATGCAAAGTTATCACCACAAATTTAATTCTTTTCCAATAACAGCATGTCCTGAGGTGTTTAATTCCTCTTATGCAATTTTTTTATTAATTAAATGATGACATTTTTTATCCGTTTATAATTATATTTAATGTTGTGGAACGTCCACGAAACAAGTTAGTTCCTGTTAGTACTTACATTATATAAACATACATTATCCATCAACAGCCTCTCTTTTTTCTCTCGTGAAGCTAATGAGACAAAAACACAGCTCGTGAAGTTGACAAGAAACCACAATACGCTCGTATAATATGTGTAAACATATAACAATAATAATCATGATTATCATCGTCATCACTAGTTTTGAATTCCCAGACGAAAATACAAAGTGGTTACACGAAGCAGAAAGTAATGAGCGGATGAAATAAATAAATAAAGAAAGAAAGAAAGAAAGAAAGAAAGAAAGAAGGAGATGAAGTGTAATAAAAATGAAATGAAGGAAGCAAGACAATGATATGAAAGAAAGCATGAACATAAAAAGAAAGAAATTAAGAAGAAAAAAAGAACCATTATAGTGAAAGAAATAAAGAAAGAAAGAAATGAAGGTATTAAGTGAAATAAATGGAAGAAAGAAAGTAAAAGAAATAAATAAAGAAACTGAAAGTATGGAAATGAAAGAAAGAAGAAATTCACTTACAGAAATAAAGAAACTAATAACAAGGATGAAAGAAAGAAAGAAAGAAAGAGAGAGAGAAAGAAAGTGAACTATATAAGAACTAGAAAAAAGAAAGTCTTAAGAGTGTCAGAAAGATGGACAGGAAAAGGAAGAGATGGAGAAAGAGAAAAAATATGAAGAAAAACAAAACAAGAGGAACAAGAGAAAGAAAGAAGAAAACATACGCAACAGCTTGTACAGCTTGTGAGGTTACCGAGAAACCGTGAAGCCTTCATGAAGCTAGACAACTGACTGTTGCAAAGTACTGAAACTGGAGACTCCTCCCAAATATGCTCTCTGTTGAATATCCACTATACAAGTCCCTGTGAATGAGTTGTTACTACAGAGATGAAAATGTATCAGAAAGAAAACATTAATATCACCCTGTGATTTGCCTTGAAGCCAGAACTACTGTCCAAACTGCGGTTGGAAAAAATTCAACACCTTCTGACCAATCAGATTCGAGAATTCAACAACATTATGGTATAAGAATATTTAATGAAATTAAAACTTAATATGTCTTCATAAAAATAAAAGACACATATTGCCTGTATATAATGTATTATAACAGAATTGGTACTATGCAGTGCATTATTTGTCAGCATGGGAGTGTGTGTGTGTTAATAGTTAACAACTTGTGATTTTGGGAAATGTATGCAAAATGTAAAAACAAATATGGAGAATTAAGCTACACCACTAAGCTACACCAGAAATAAAAACATCTATATGTAATTTGTTTCCCTCTGAAAACTTGATTATTATTCAAACTGGGACATTTCTGGGAACTGTTTCAGTTCAAAGAGTCCATACACACGCACACACACACGCACACGCACAGGCACACACACACACACGCACACACACACACACACACACACACACACACACACACACCACTGCTCGGCAGGTTTCGGTGTGTTTGTTAGACAGCGCGTGTTGCAGCAGTAGGAACCGTCGATCGCCGGCTGCTCGTTCTCGGGGAACGCTGAGCTCACAACACCTGTTCCCGCCAGCCGACCGGCCGGTGCGTTCAGGCGGGGGATTACGGTGGGCATCACAAACAACGGGGCTGCACTGCCAACACCCCGGCAGGGGGGTGAGGTTCAGGGGTGAGGGTCACATGCTCGCTGTGTTAGGGTTAAACACTCATTTTGGGCTGGAACGGAGGGGACAGCGGAGACACGCTGAGAACTAGTCTGGACTGGGGGAAGAGGGACGCTGCCGCTCCACATGCTTCCTGTTTCCAGGTTATGAGCACGTTTGGAGCTGGCAGAGTGTGCATGTGTGTGTGAGGGTGTGTGTGGGTTATATAAAGGCCCTGTACAGCCAAATCGCAGGACTCTGTGTGACAGAGATAGAGGCAAAAACAGTGTTCATCATATTTAGTGGTGCGCTGGTGGCCTCTCTGCCAGATGAGTATGCAAGCCCTTTCTTCTTCACACAAACACACACACACACACACACACACACACACAAAAACACACCTCGTGCTGTCCTTTCTGTGATACACAGCATAAAATGGCCGCCAGCATTATTCTTTATAATGTCACCTTCAACATCATGAGACCTGTCATAGACTGGCACCTGTCAGTGTGTGTGTGTGTGTGTGTGTGTGTGTGTGTGTGTGTGTGTGTGTGTGTGTGTGTGCCTATGTATTGCTTGATGTACTCAAACAGACAGATGAATATGAGGATCCTGAGGTAACACTAGTGGCACTGAGCTCCCACACACCACAAAAAAAAAAAAAAAAATCAGTGACAAACTTCAGCTGTGATGATACATCATCAGCACGATTTTTTAAAAAATCTGAAATAGTTACACCATAAACATCATGCTAGATGCATTTTGATAATGAATGCCACAAATGTCACATTATTTTTTAAAGAAGAAACACATGCGGTACACTCTTGATAAACTATAAAAGCTTAATACCTACCAAATATCTCTCCATCCATCTATTTTCCATTCCGCTTATCCTACACAGGGTCGCGGGGGAGCTGGGAGTCTATCCCATGGGCTCGGGGCACACAAGGGGGACAGGGTGCCAACCCATTTCAGGGTACAATCACACACACATTGACACACTACGGCCGATTTGGAAATGCCAATCAGCCTACTACACATGTCTTTGGACTGGGGGAGGAAACCGGAGTACCCAGAGGAAACCCCCGATACACGGACAGAACACGCAAACTGGTGGGATTCGAACCCCCAACCCTCGTGGTGTGAAGCAAATGTGGTAACCACTCCTAAATATCACATTATTAAAATAGGAAATAAATAAATAAATAAATAAACAAGTGCCGGAGTTGATGAAATAGAGAATGTGAGAAAATAAATAATAAAGGAAGGTGGAGCACTTACGAGTCCTGACTTTCAAATCCCAAGATCGTGCAGAATTTCTCATGAGCTTTAGATCAGAACAAATATGATGGATGACAGACAATAGCCAAAACAGTGGGGGGTCGTGGGGGCAGGGGGATGAATTGGATTCAGAAATGTTGGATTTTAGATTCATAAAAGTAGCCTTGATGACTTCTTCGAAAACTTTCAATATTCTCTTTACTAGCCTAATAAGGGAACCACCTTAGATGCTTCTTTTCTTTGATTTTTATTAAAATTTCATTAAAAAAATATTCCTTTCCTCTTTGCATGTCTTGTGTTGCGAGTCATACCTGTGCGTCTAAGTTTGCTGTAGTTATAAATCTTTTTTTCAATAGAGTTGCACTTCAGCTATGTTCCATACGAGTAGAGCGAGTGAGAGGAGGCAGCTAGCAGAGGTTTGTAACCTGTCATTGCCCTTGTCAGAGATAATTTATATCTGCCAGAAGCCTTTGTGTGTGTGTGTGTGTATGTGTTGTATTGTTATAGTAATAGTAGTAGACAGACCACAGTTTGAGGGAATCTTTCTCTAAATGACCCAAAGACAGTGTGAACATCACTCTGCATAACACTCAACCAGTCTGATTTTGATCAATGTGTCAGTGCTGTTACCATCCATCCATTTTCTATACTGCTTATCCTACAGGGTCGTGGGGAACCTGGAGCCTATCCCAGGGAGCATGGGGCACAAGGCGAGGTACACCCTGGACGGGGTGCCAATCCATCGCAGGGCACAATCACATACACCCATTCATTCACTACGGACACTTTGGATATGCATGTCTTTGGACTGGGGGAGGAAACCGGAGTACCCAGAGGAACCCCCCGCAGCATGGGGCGAACATGCAAACTCCACATACACAGGGCAGCGGTGGGAATGGAACCCCCAACCCTGGAGGTGTGAGGTGAATGTGCTAAACACTAAGTCACCGTGCGCCAAACTGTTTTTCTGTTTCAGACATTCCAACAAAAAGTCAGAAATGTATATTATTATTTTCCATAAGCCGTACAGACTACAGTATCATGCTTAACACATACTGTAGTGGACTAAACTAATTGAGGTGACCCCAGTTAACACTGTGTACATTTGTTACCATTTGAATTAAGGAATATAAAGACTTGAGGGCTTGGTGTTATAGGAAAATAATCAATGATGAGGCGGTGTGATGAGTCCAGACGAAAAAGTTGGGGTTTTTTTTCAATAAAGGTATGTACTGAAGTGTTTTATTTTTCTACCACCACAAGAATTACATACTTTTTTAATTAAAGAATGACAAGTCATACTTGCTATCCATTTATAGTTACATTTAGTATTGTAGAATGTCTCAAATCAAGTTAGTTCCACTTACGCTATAGCAGTTATAAAGAGCCTGATTTTTTTCTCTCTTGAAGTTAATAAGATATCCTGAAGATTTCCTTTAACTTTGTGACAAAGTACTGACACTTCAGACTCCTTCCTAAAATGCTAAATAAATGTCTCATTATTTCTTACCCAACTGGTTCTTTGGCCGGATCCATTTTTCCAGAATTGAGTCACTGACTAGAAACAATTTTTAAAAATCAAACATATTTGATACTGACCGGATTAGGAAGTCAACCAGAAAACAATAAATTAGTCTTTGCTTCACACACTTTTTGGATTTTCTGTACAAACTGATAGCCAACCAACATAGACTCATTGCTATAATCAGTG
Source organism: Ictalurus furcatus (assembly GCF_023375685.1). Lineage (NCBI taxonomy): Eukaryota > Metazoa > Chordata > Actinopteri > Siluriformes > Ictaluridae > Ictalurus > Ictalurus furcatus. Next base: position 8,918,396 of record NC_071266.1, read on the forward strand.
TAAAGATTATATAATGTAACACTGTCTCTCAAACCAAACTGGAGACATTTGTTCTGCACAGCCTAGCTATCCATGAACAAAAGTTACTAACAGAAATTCTGAACAACAGCAGAAAAAACAAAAAAGAGAGAAAATCTCTTTCTCTCTAAGCATCATTTTTCATCAGATCGCCCTCCTTCACGGCTGGCTTGTCCAGGGAAGCCGAGTGAGTCTGTCCATAATGTATCGTTGTGTGTGTGCAGACGTAGTCTGTCTGTAATGCATCATTCTATGACCGTGTGTAATCTATCAATGTGTGATTTCTGACAGAGTCGGAGGTAATAACTGTAGGAGGGTGTGTTTCCCAGCTGATGTCAGCCATCGATCTGCTCAGAAACGACTCATTCGGCTGATGGAGGAAGAGAGTGTCTGGGACCGCTGACTCCAGACCTGTGTTTCTGTGTCCCAGCGACAGGCTGTCCCACGCTCTGAGAGTCTACTGATCTCCACTGGATGGACAGCTACAGAGAAAAACACTCAACACACACACACACACACACACACACACACACACACACACACACACACACACATGCACACACACAGTCATTTCTCTTCGTCTCTCAACAAGGCCCTTGCTGCAGGTAGCATAAGCAAGTAAATCCACAAGTTATCAATCATCCTGCACTTCTACATCAAAATGTACATGTAAGTTTGTGTTTTATGACATAAGTTGATGGCACTTATTCTGTGTGTCCTAAGGGACCTGACATAAAGTGTTTAGTAAGACAAGTTTGGTATCCCTAATGCATATTTATTTAATGGTACTGGTACCCAAATTCCCCATTTACTACACAAAATTAGCTCCCCATAATACCCATTTACTATACTGAGTTTTGGTAACCATAATGCACATTTACTACACTGAGTTCTTTACCCATAACATCCATTACTGCACCAAGTTTGGTACAATTAATATTGATTCACTACACTGAGTTCAGTACCAGTAATGGCAATTTACTACACTGAGTTTGGTACTAATAATACCTGTTTACTACACCAATTTGTGTACCCCTCTTTAATTACACTGAGTTCAGTGCCTATAATACCCATTATTTACAGTGAATTCGGTAAATTAAATACCCTAAGTTTGGTACCCATAATTCCCAAATCCTATACTGAGGTCAGTTGGTTCTAATAATACTTAATAACTGCTCACAGTTAAAAACACATTTTACTACTAATCAAAAAAACAATTTACTACAAGTAAGTTTGGTACCCATAATACCCAATTACTACATTGATTTCGGTCCCCAAAATGCCTGTTTCCTCTATTGAGTTTGATACCCATAGATTCTCAATGGCACTCACTAGCAAACTAAATTGTGTTTTGGCTTGCCTCATCTCTCTCCTCAAACAGCACTCTAATTCTCAAACTGAACTCAGGAATACAGCAACATACATAAAAACTAAAAAGATGTGGATCATTATGATGATTATAATGATGATGATTATTGCTATTATCAGAGATGTTCATAAGTCCATAGGGTCCAAGTCAAGTCTCAAGTCTGTGAGATGGAGTCCAAGTCAAGTTTCAAGTCTTTGTTGTATTTTTAGCAATAGTTCATTCAGCAAGTTTTTGTAATTAACAGTGTATAGTGAAACAGGGAAATATTAAAACTGATTACTTCTACAGAATGTCCTGTTCATTTATTTAAAATTGTCTAATAAAGCACACAAGGTTGCACACATGGAAACATTTGTACTTCTTGAAAATGGACAGCAAGCAAGCCCCTGACAGCTGTGTAACACCGCAGCTTCCCCTTGGATTAATTGATTGCTTTTCAAATTAAATGACATGAAGATTATCACAAGGTAAGACTTAGCTATATTGTTATTGTTTGTTGTTCATTTATAACACATCACTATGAACCTGTGCAGTGCAGAATGTGACTATAAAATACACCAATGCTAATGAGCCAAACGTCAATCAGGTACAATAAGACACGTGACTAGGTGCAGTGGCTGATGGGAATCATAGTCTTTAGTCTTTCTCCGCTATTAACATGACAGGTATTCCCAATGCCCATTTCCTATACCAAGTTGAGTTAGTCATAATTCCCTTTTAATGCACCAAACTGTGCTCCTGTAATGCCCATTTATTGCACCATGTGGGGTATCAAAAATGCTAATTTACTCTAACATGATCGATCTCTTAAATGCCAATTTATCCCTACTGAACTCACTCTCCCAAATTTCTCATTTTCTGCAAATTGGGTACCCATAATGCCTGTATACTGTACCATGTTTGGTACTCATAAAAGCAGTAACAATATTTTTGTTCATTAAATCCTACATAATACATCGACGTCTTAGATTATTATGTACATAAAATGGTATCGTCACACTTCTTTCAATATGCTGTGCTGCACTATGTGAATTGCATCCAAAATAAGACAAGACCTGAATAGAGATCTGAACAAAAGTTAGCAATTAAAGAGCAATTAAGTCCAATAAAGACCACTAGGCACCTGTGTGACACATTGCACCTGCTAGCACTTGGGTATAACACGCTCTCACAAACACACACACACACAACAGATAAACAAATAACTTCACACCTAGTGAGCAAGCACACACACAGATACATCTATCTAGCTCATACAAAGAAAAAGGTAGAAATAAAGAATGAGGGCAAGGGAAAGAGGGTGAGTCACTGTGAGGCCCTTCACCTGCCTAAATGAAATAAGCCAATTACTCAGAGGCAGGAGTGTGTTTGCAGGCATCAGTGAAGCCCCTATTTAAAGTGGAGTTTCTACTTCAAAGAGTGCAAAGAGTGCCAGCGGAGCGGAGAGAACACACACACACTCACACGCGCGCACACATACACATACAGAGAAAATCTGTAAAGCAGTGGAGCTCAGAGGAGCACATCACCTCATCAGGAACAAATCTGATCCTCCCTACAGCCTAATCCTGACACACCGGCTGCCGTTAACCAGCAGCCCTACTTTACAGACACACACACACACACACACACACACACACACTCTCTCTCTCTCTCTCTCTCTTTCTCTCTTTCACTCTGTCTCTTTCATACTTTTCCACATACACAAGCATGGACAGAGTCAAGAAAGAAAATTTATCTTCTTCAGATGTCTCTTTAAAAATGAGATTGTCATGTGTGTGTAGGTGGGTGTGGGTGTGTGAGTGTAAATTTAATTTGAATGAAGTTTAGGTGTCTTAAAAGCACCAGGAAGTATATTTTAAAAGTATTGTACTGTTTGTTGTCCTGACTGTGTGTGGGGTGTGGGGATATTTTCTGCTGAGCTTAAGTGTGTTTGTGAGAATGTGTTTGTGAGGTTTTGTTTGATGGGAAATAAGAATAAAGTGTGCGGTTATTTGTTGTGTTCTTGGTGTGTGTGCATGGAAGCATGTGTGTATACATTGTGAGACTTTGATTAGAACTCTGCCTGTCTCGCGCACACAAACACACTCCCTCAACTTGTTTTCTAAGTGGGGCAAAATCAATACTGCGAAACCACGGCGTCTTCAAAGGCACACAGGAGAAAGACGTCGGTTTGGAGCCAACGCCATTTCTCCACCACGATTTCAGTTTTTTTTTATTTCAAAGCAGCAAAGCCAAATCCAAAAAGTCTGTAAGATAAACATAATTAGATGTTCCTGCGAATGTCAATTTGCCTTGATTGTGTCTGCTTGCACACTCACAATCAGCACGTATTCACGGCTATAGTTTCCTCCTGTCAATTAAATGCTATTGTTTTCGAATTATTTTTCTGTGCTCATTTAGCACGGCTGCGTAAATATTTGGTCTAAAATCCACTTGGAAAGACAAATGATGACATTCTGCATATCTTTCATTTACAATATTTGAAAATACGCTATGGCAAAATATTTGAATTTGATCCACCTTCTCTGTTGACTGAGAGGCTCAAATATGAGCTCACTGTAGGTTCATTTGCATATGCTATTGCATATTGCATATTCTGCTCAAGCTTCAAAGTTTTACCTCCATGTGCTGGAGTGTGTGAAAAACCGAAACCCTGTGTTCAACACTGTTTAAACAAAGTTATGGCCTTTGAAAGTAAATACAATCACATGACTTCAAAATGGCTTCATATAGAAATGCCTTCTGGGTAACTGCTCCGGAAATCTGTGGTCATGTTGATATGATCCTCTGACCAGAAAAAAATGGTTGTTTATAACACAGTGCTGTTGAATTCTCGAGCTGCTTGGTCAGAAGGTGTTGATAAATTTTCTATAACAGCAGCTCTGGCAGTAGTTTCCACTGTAATTCAAATCACAGATTTATATTAATGTGCTCCTTCTAATACGTTATAATTTCTATCCTAACAGCTATTTCACATGGTCTTGCATGGTGGATCATTTAAACCTAATAATAAACTGATTTAAAAACTTCTTGTCATTGATATGATGAAGTTTTCTTAACTTTTATGGAATGAGTCTTCAGTGTCAGCGCTTTGTAACACTCTGTAAAGATTTCTGCCATGACAAAGTCTGCAGGACAGAATGTCTTTTGCTTTCCAGTTTCTCGATAACGTGACAAACTGTGTTCCCTTTCAAAGGGAACTCAACATTGCGTGAGCTCCACATTGTGGGAACCATAGCGCGTGACTGTCATCTGAAGCTTGTGTAATATCATGTATATATATAGGCCTGCCACGATCAGGTGACATGGCAATTAAGCATGTCACGTGATATAAAAACTGCACCTTTGAACCGCGCTGTCAGCTTTATTATCTTCAGCAAGACTTCATGACGGTCGTTTGTGGGACGCTCGCAAAAAAACTCTTCATTTCCTCTCTATCTTTTCAAAAAAAGAAAGAAAAACCTCTTACTTATTTTTTGTCCCTTAAAAAAAAGAGAGAAAAGTATGAGCGAGAGAGAATTCAGGAAGTGTGTCACGCCTTGCTCCCATTTCATCACGGGGGTTGGACACACTTTCTGTGTGATGTGTCTAGGGGTGGATGAGCACTTTCTCCCCAGTGAAAATAAATCTCCCTCACAACTCAGAAAACTCTGCTTTTTTCCAGAAGTGCATGATGAAATATCACGCTTCTGGGGAAAACCATACACTAGCCGTATTTTTAACGCCACAACGTCAGATTATTCAGCCATCATGGGGAGTGAACAGCATGGCAATTTAGCTATGTCGAAGGTGGAGGAGGTCCTTGCGAGCCGCCTCTCTCTATCGACGGCAGGAAATTTAGGGAGGCCGGCTTGCCTTCCAAGCTATGTAAAGCCACCTTGGCATTGGTGGGCAAGGCCATTGGAGCAGCGGTTCTTGGTTGTGGGCCACTGCATAGAATAACAGTGTTGCAGGCCTACCAAGCAGACCTGTTGAGTGAGCTCAACATTGGGGAGGGAAATGGCCCAAGAGCTTAGCCACACCATGGATTTGTCTCTCTGGGTGACCAAGCATACAGCCCATCATATCACCCATTCATTGGGTAGCTTGGTTGTGGCAGAGAGGCACCTATGGCTCAACCACTCAGGGATGGGGGACAAAGATAAGGTTTCCTTGCTCGTTGCCCCTGTTGAACAGCTGTTCAGCAGCACGGTTAATAACATTGCTGACAAGTTTTGTGAAGCAAAACAGCAAATGGCGGTGTTCACTCAGTTCCTTCCCCGTCGTGTTGCCGTGTCGAGGGCATCCATGAGTGGAGCCCGGGCCAGCGCTAGTGTGAGGGAGGCACAGAATGTGTGTTTGGCGGCCCGTCTCCCCCCACGGAGAGCCAGGGGTACCGGGCTCAGCCTGATCAGTTGCAGCCTGCTAATATGCCTGATCTGAGAATGATTATAAAGGCCAAGCAGACAAAGAAGGAGTAGTCCTGATGGATCAAGAAGGGACATATTAGGGGACGTAAGGTTGTTAGGGCAGATAGCCCAAGTATTAGTCTAGGGCCTCCCCTAGCCAAGACCATCCCAAGTTTTCAGTCTTCTCTGGTCAGCAAGCTGTCACAGGGCAACAAAAATCTGATGCTTTCCCTCCAACAGAATGTGTAAGAGTTAACATCACTAAAAGCCCATCTGACAGCGTGGAAACTAATTCCAATGGTGTATCCATGGGTTCTGTCTACTGTAAAAAAGGGTTACCGGGACCAGTTAAGAGCTCGACCCCCCCGGTTCAGAGGTGTGCTCACCACAGTAGTCAGCACAGAGCAGAGCCCAACGTTAGCACAGGAAGTAAGATCCCTCTTGGACAAAGGGGCCATAGAACATGTACCCCATTCCCTGAGGAAGGGAGGTTTTACAGCCATTATTTCCTGGCCCACAAAAAAGATCGGAGTATGCGGCCAATTTTAGTTCTGCATCAGCTGAACCATACTCTTCAGACATGCAGGTTCAAGATGCTGATGATCAAATTTATCATTCCACAGATTCAGTTCAAGGACTGGTTTGTGACAGTAGATCTAAAAGATGCATATTTCCACATAGAAATATCGCCCAGTCAAGGAAGTTCCTGAGGTCTTTGGCGGCAATGCATACCAATGTTGGGTTCTTCCCTTTGGGCTAGCTTTATCATCTTGCACCTTCACTAAGTGCATGGATGCTGCTCTGACTCCCTTTCAACTCCAGGGCATCCATATACTAAACTACCTGAACAACTGGTTAATTCTAGCATGATCCAGGGAACTGGCACTTCAACATAAAGATGTTGTTCTCACCCACATGAGAGCTTGGGGCTCAGGTTGAACCTCAAGTAAACTATGTCTTCTCCAGTGCAAAGGACAACTTTTCTAGGGGTTATATGGGATTCTACAACGATGAGGGTGTTTCTATCCCCAACACACATAGGGTCAATCCTTTCAACATTGAGTAAGATAAAGCTGGGTTTGGGCATTATTTCAGCAGCAGCCAACATCATACTGTTGGGCCTATTGCACGAGTCCATTTCAGTGGTGACTGAGTTGGGTGTTTCATCCGAGGATGAAACCTCTGAGAGTAATCAGTGTCACACGGCGATGCCTATGTGTTCTGAGAATTTGGAGGTGTCTGAAATTCTTTCTTCCTCAATTAAAAGGTCACCATGTGTTAGTTGTGACAGACAACACAGAGGTGGTCTCACATATCAACCACTAGAAAGGTTTACATTCACGACCCCTGTTCAGGCAGGCGCAACTAATTCTTCTCTGGGCAGAGGGAAAGTTCTTGTCAGTGAATACAATGTACATTCTGGGCAACCAGAATGTGGGGGCAGACATCCTGTCGAGGCAGGGGCTGAGGCCCGGTGGTTGGAGGCTCCATCCTCAAGTGGTGGAGTCCATATGGCGGAGGTTCAGCCAAGCGGAAGTGGATGTGTTCGCCTCCGCGGAGAAAACACACTGCCCGCTGTGCTTCACCCTCGCTCCTCCTGCACCATTGGGGCTGGACGCCATGGTGCACATGTGGTGAGGTCACATCTGTATGCTTTTCTAAAAAAGTATAAAAGTTCTAGCGAGAATTTGCCAAGACCATCTATGTCTGCTGCTAGTAGCACCTTATTGGAAAGCTCGAATATGGTTCTCAGAGATAATATCTCTGCTAGACAGCACTCCATGGGAGATTCCCATCTGCAGGGAACTGCTGCCTCAAGCCGGAGGGCTGATTTATCACCCTCGGTGCAAACTATGGAAACTGTGGGTCTGGCCCCTAAGACAGTGGCTCAATTGGCTATTTTTTTTTCACATGGTGTGAGGAATGTCAGCTAGTCCCAGTGAACTGTGCAATAGCTACAGTCCTGGAGTTCGTACAAGGACATTTCTCAGCAGGGTTGGATCCTTCTACAATCAGGGTCTACATGGCAGCCATTTTGGCCAGCCACGCCCCTATTGATGGAGCCTCTGTGGGGCAATGTCCTCTAACTTTGAAGTTTATGTGTGGTTTTAGGCAGCTGAGGCCCATCTGCAGACCACACATATCTTCCTGGGACCTTTCTGTGGTCCTGGAAGGTCTGTCAGGTGCCCCATTTGAGTTCTTATAGTCAGCCTCTGAGAAGCTTCTGACTCTGAAGGTAGCTCTTCTGCTGGCCCTGACATATCTTAAGTGAGTAGGAGATCTACAAGTGCTCTCTGTTGCCTCTTCCTGCCTTAACTTTGCCCCTGGATTAGCCAAGGCCTTCCTATATCCTAGGCTGTATTGTATCCCTAAAGTGCCTACAAAGTGCTTACAAAATGCCTACAAAGTGGACAGTGGTAGCTCAGTGGTTGTGAGTTCAAATCCCCGGACCACCAAGCTGCTGGGCCCTTGAGCAGATGTATAAATGAGATACATTTTGTATGCACTTTGTAGGCCTCTGGATAAGGGCGTCTGATGGAATAAATGTAAATGTACATCTGCTGCCCCATTCCTCACACCGGAACAAGAGAAATTGCACCTACTGTGTCCAGTAAGGGCTCTTTGCACTTACATCCATCGCTCTGGCCAGTGGCGTACATCGGAGCAGCTGCTGGTCTGCTTTGGCGGCAACAGTAGAGGTGATGCATCTCTAATTGTATAGTGGAAGCAATCTATTGCTTATAAGACACGCAGTCTCGCTATGCCTCTGGGCATAAAGATTCATTACAGTAGGGGGGACGCCCCCTCAAAGGCTTTGTCCAAAGGGGTACCCTTACAGGATGTGTGCGCTGCGGCAGGGTGGTCTACGCCGCACACATTTATTCGATATTATGGTCTGGATATAGCCTGCAAGACATTCCATCCTGGGCTCAAGTGTCTTGCACTGACCCTCGGGCTCTGATTTTTTTGGACAGTATGACGGAGTGTCATTCCCATTCCTTCTGAATTCTACAAGTTGGGTACCCATATTAACTGTACCATGTTTGGAACCCATAAAAGCATTTCTTGTATTTTTGTTCAATAAAACAATTTGGGACATGCTGTTATTTTAAATGATACAGCAGATAGTTCAAGTCCACTAATCTGATTGGTCTTTAACTTTTGACTTAAAATATGAAAGTCAGTTAGATGAAGATAAAATGGAGGAAGGGTGTCCCTTTTTTTTTTTTTTTTAACCAGTTTTACCAGAAGTACCTTTAACAGAATGTACAAATCAATGTGAGCTAGATAGCCAGCTATCCAACATGCTATAAAGGGAGTGTGGCTTCTTTGGGATCTTTTTCCGCTAGCGGAGCAAAAATAAACAGAACATTTTGCCATATTGTGTCTGACATTGTCACTTGATATTAATTTCTTGTGTGTAGAAATATTGTATGTGACATTGCTTAAATAATCAACTTTGGGTTTGTAACAGTAACTCAATTCTGATATGAGGTGATAGTAATCAAAAAGTGCAAAAAGTGCATCCTGTACCATTTATAAGCATTACTGTTTATTTTATATTGTAGTTAAACCCAAACAAATACGAGACATTTTTTTCTTCCATTATGAATGGACCACTAATTGAATGCCAGAACTGAAGTTAATAATAGAGGTTTTAGGGAACATCAACAACCCAGACCACAGGATTGGACCAACAAAAAATCTAGAGTCAGTTTGTCACCTTATCACATAGCACGCTTTCACAAAATTAAGAAAAAAAAAAAACTATGGAAATGTCACTCTGTCACCTTGTTGTACATTGCCCTATTATGTGAACAGTCATCTGATGCAGGCTAAGACTCCTGAACGAGAGGTCCAGGAGCTGTCCCAAAAAACTGGGTTAATGTCCCTACATTCCCCTTAGGGACTGCCGTCCACCCACTATAATCGTCCTAAAAATGCACACACAGATACACGCAGACACACCCTCAGGGCCTACGTCAACTCTGTTGTTGGTAGTGCCTGTTGGATATGTCCTATTATAGTGTGCACTACCTACTAGCACTTTCACACACATATACACACACACACACACACACACACACACACACACACTCATACAGCGCTCTTCTGTGTAAATCTCCAGAGACTAGGGCATTTACTGTTCACTCACAAGAGATTCAGAGTGCTTCAGAACAGCGTCACAGAGAGCAAGACAGCGAGAGAATGTAAAAAGAAATTTGAGTGTCAGGATGGACTAGGTGAAAGCTGGAGCATGACTAAAACGCGCATTGAGTGGTAGTCAGTGAATGCCACTAGCCTATTTGTCTCTGCCACTACACTCGCTAGCTCGTTATTAATAATTCATGGACACGGGGAATGGATTAGCGGCTAGCCTAGCACAGATATATGTATATATACATGTGTATGTATATATATATACATACATACATAGTCCTGTTTATATAAAAATAATTGTTGGTAGTTCTGAAAAAGATGAAATGTTCTCTTTAACTAAATGTAGTCATGTTAAGTTTTGTGCTAGAGCTATGAGGCTAATCTTGCTAACAAAAGTAAAGAAGCTCACAGCTAGAATTAGCATTGTATAAACTCCAAACTTCATCTCTAAATCATCACATGCTCATTTCAGACTGCATTCCAGGGTCACTTATCTTCAAATAAGTGTGTGCTCATGTGCCTTCTGAGATCAAAAGAAAGAAAGAGGAAGAAAAAACAGTAGCAGCCGCCATTTTGAAGCCAGAATCATGTTCAGTTCCTAGGAATTTTTTTTTTACTGATTTATTCTGCTATTTTAGTAAACTTTTTTAAAATTATACAGTACAACTAGTGTTATTTAAGGAAATGTGCACTTCCACAATGCTAAATCTGTTAGCTATAAGCTTGCTTTATTAGTGTTGTTACTTTAAACACATCTCCATGAAGAAATGAATATACGTACATATTCAACATTCATTTGATTTTTAAAGCCCAGATTAAATATTCCACATCAAAATGCTTTACTGTGCCTTTTACAAGTCGCTGAGCTTCTCCCAGCATGCCTCTGGGTCGACCTGACTGTGTCAAACATTAGTCAGTTTCATGTCCTTCATTTTTCTTTTAATTTTAGCTATTCTTCACTCGGTGTACCTCTCCCATTTGGGTGTCAAAGTCAAACAGTTAAAACACACACACACACGCCCACACATGCACACACACACACACACACACACACACTCACACACACACATAGGCACAAAGGTTAGATCCAAAAACTACACAGCGTGTTTAAGTCAAAGTTGTGTCACAAAGCTGTCTGGCAGGCAGACGGATCGCGACCGCTGCAGCTCGATGGAAACCTGCTCAGCTGCTGTGATGGGCAGCCAAAAGCCCTCCATTACTGTCAGTCTCAGCTCCTTCTGCCACCGCCGACTGAAGCTGCATTCATTTAGCGCCAAGTTCTGTGAGCCTCTCATTAAAGGAAAGAAAAACAGATAGGTAGGGTGAAAGGGAGGAGAGAGAAAAGGGGGAATAAAGGGAAGTGATGGAAGAGAAAAGCACTACAAGACACCAAGGAAAACATTAGAGATGGAGAAAAAGAGCTATGGAGAGAAAAGGTGTAGCACTTGTTCGTTCAGATGATGTGGGATTTTGATCAGATCAGTGCTTTGCATGAACGGGCCGGGACTCATATAAAACCACAAACACACACAAACACACACACACTAATTGTCCAAAGCAACAGATGGATTACAATCGGTAATTATAGACCTACAACCAGCAAGTTTTGTTTATTTTAAAAAATGTCTAATACATAATGAATTCTCAATGCTGATTGGTCAGAAGGTGTTGTTTAAGTTTCTATAACAGCAGTTCTGACAATAGTATTGGCTAATAAAGAAATAACAGGTTTGCATTCTTGTGGTCATTCTGATACAGTATCATTTCTATAGTAATAACTAACATAAACAGATTTTTGAAAAACTTTCTCTTTCTTAGGATATGTTTATTTAACATTTATGGGAGGAGCCTCCAGTGTCAGCAGAGTAGCTGTAACTTTAAGTTTTACCATCCATCCATTTTCCCTACCACTTTTCCTACACAGTGTTGCAGGGAATCCTGGAGCCTATCCCAGGGAACTCGGGACACAATGCAGGGGACATCCTGGACAGGGTGCCAACCCATCGCAGGGCACAATCACACACACTATGAACAATTTGTAAATTCCAGTCAACCTACAACGCAAGTCTTTGGACTAGTGGAGGAAACCGGATTACCCAGAGGAAACCCCTGAAGCGCAGGGAGAACATGCAAACTCTGCACACACAGGGCAGAGATGGGATTCGAACCCCCAACCCTGAAGGTGCGAGGCAACCCCCCCCCCCCCCCCCCCAAGTGTTACAATGTAAAAAATATATCATTAAATAAATACATTTTTAAAAATCATTTCAATAGATAAATAAACAATTGGCAAGGACGTAGGTGTGGAGTTGTATTTATCAGTCTGTACAGGATTTTGTGAAGTTTTTTGTGACTGTTGGGCCAAAAATGCTTGATTTGCCTGGGATTTTGTGCTTTTTCTGCAGAAAGCTACTTGGAATTGGTGAAGATGAAATTGCACAAAATTGTTTTGCAAAATCGCGAAATACTGAAGGGACTGATTAGCTGTTGTAGTATCCATTTTAGACGCAATTTAATTCTCAGAAAAGCTCTGATCCCAATTTACACATCCACACCATTTCCTATGAAGTGGCCATGTTGATCATATACATAATTTCAGCACTCTGTCCAACCTCAGTGACCTCCAGGGTCATGACTCATGTACTAATATCACAATGCAAACTCACCATCACATGGCCTCCATTTGCATTTCAGTCCATTCTGGTCTTTTCCCATTTGATCTCGTTTAACCAGCCGAGCAGATCAGAGAGGCCGCTGCAATCCAAACGCTCCTCATGCATGAGTTGAAAGCAATTGATTAAATAATCTACAGTATCTATTAACTATTCAGAGGAGGAAAAGAGGAGTCAGTGACTGTCTAAAGCCAAAATTCCAATGTCTGCAGCATTAATATTTTAGCACAGACAGAAAAGAAGAGCAATGTTTCTCAGTTGGATATCTTCCGGGCGATCAAAGAGCAAGATGCTTCGTCGGGAGATTAGACAGAAGTTAGCTCCAGCACCTCCAATAACACATCGGTTAAATAGGTGAGTGTGTGAGACTCACAGAAGCAGAGCTTGAAGGTGTTTAGTGGTGCGAGCTCTCAGCTGAGCTAATCAGGTAAACTCACTTTCAGGTGAGAGAGCCTGGGAGAGTGAAACCTGCTAACGCAGTGACAAGAACGAACACATACACACATATGCACATACACCTGACTGTTTTTATCCAGCCTGAATTCATTTGCTCTACGTGAAAGTCAAACTGAGAGTAAATGGGCCCAGCAGGCACGCAGGAGTCATTTTGTAAGTCTGTAGTGTGAGTGAATGAGTGTGTGTGATAGTAAAGCTGATAGAGTGGTTACAGTAAATGCGTCACCGGTTCAGTACAGGCATAATGAAGAGAGACACAGTATATCCACGGTGGATGTGTGTGCATGTAGGAGTATATCAGTGTGTGATAAGTGCAAGCCAATTATCAGGTACCTGAAGTTTTCAAGATATTCAATATTAAGAGTCCTATTAAGATAGCTGTCTTCTAAGTTTGTAATGATTTTATTAGGGATAGAATGGAAAAGAAATAATTATTAAAAACAAGCTTTTCTACATGGATACAAATACAGATATTAATAGGAGGCACACTATTTAGAGTTTTTTATTTTGTTTTGTTTTTGCCAAAAGTGCCAAAAGGCATCTGGTAGAGACTGGAAACATGTGAACCTGAGTCAGACATGAAAAACAAAGATATGTTCATTCATTCATCTTTAAACTGCCTGGTCAGGGTCCTGGTGTTTACGTTGTAGTTGCATGAAGACTCTAGTTTGTTTATATTTTGATTAAAAAAAAAATAGAACCAAAAAATATGTGTAATAACCATCAGTACAAGTACAAACAAAAATAACTGCGTAAGCAGGATTTTTTTTTCTTGCGCACATCTCTAGTTATGACCAGTTACGATCTCAAGTGAGGTTGAGGAACTGTCAGAGGCAGAATTCACACAGCGCACTGACACTGCAAAGCCTATGGTTTCTTTTCAGAGTTTTCTGGAACATAGTACCTTCCAGCTTCAGCCACACCCACTTCAGGTTTAAATCCGAATACAGATATACAAATATCCATCCATCCATTTTCTGTACTGCTTATCACAGGGTCGCGGGGGAGCCTGGAGCCAATACCAGAGAACTTGGGGCGCAAGGGCACTTGGGATGCAGGGCACAATTGCACACACATTCACACACTACGGACAATTTGAAAATGCTAATCAGCCTACAACACATGTCTTTGGACTTCTGGGAGGAAACCAGAGTACCCAGAGAAATCCCCAAAGCATGGGGAGAACAAACTCCATGCACACAGGGCGGAGGTGGGAATCAAACCACCAATCCTGGAGGTGCAAGGCAAACGTGCTAACCACAAAGCCACTGTGCCCCTGATATACAAATATATGGAACACTAAATAGATTCAGGTTGCTTATACAATATGTAAGAATTAAATAAAGTACTGTTGTACATTCCATTTAGGAAAATAATCAATGAATGGCAGGTGTGATGTTGGCCATGATAGCATTAGAGACAGTTTGGAGTGTATATTTCACTCTACAACAGAAAGAGAAGGGATGGTAAAAGGGCAAAAAAAGAAAACAGAGGTTCACAATGCATAAAAAGAGAAAGAGAAATAGATAGAGTTTTTCCCAGGGCAGGGTTTTAATGAGGGAGCGTTTGGGAGTCAGACTGCGGAAGGCTCGAAGGGATGTGAGGCTCTCTTGGCCTCACAGATTAGTGTGTGTGTGGTGGCAGGGGGTCCTCCTAAAGATGGGTCTTGGGGGTCATACTCATTGTGTGTGTTCAGTAATACACCTCTAGCTGTGTTAGGCCCCCAAGGGTTGTCTGTGTTGTGTGTGTATACGTGTGTGTATCCGCTCTGTGAGAGCCAGGCGTGGGCAGAACTCTGCAGAAACCTTCACGCACTGCTGGGGGAGTGGAGGAAACGCTATGGAGACACAGGAGATCTACATCAGAGTGTTAGGACTTTCTTTAAATTGAACGAGATACTGATCTGTAGTGTTTTATTTATTCTTCCTGCGAATTGTGTTATTGAATTGTGCTCCAACTCCCATAGGCTACTCGCTTTATCTGATGCATGAGGCACAATGAAGCAATTGTAGTGAAACATCAATACAGTTGGACAAAAAGAGGGGGGGAAAGTAGCTTGCAGGCTATCACATTTCTATTGAAAGCCAAATCAGAGATCGTGGAAGCTGTACCATAGCTACTTCTGATTTAGCTTCGGGATTACTAAAAGACAGCAAGGTAAATATGGTGTTCACTGTTATTGGGGCAGTGCTGTGATTGAAAGGGGGGTGTTAAGGTAGTAGTTGAGGTAGAATATTTCAAATGTTTATCCTGATATAAAGATTCCTTTTTTTATATACCAAAATTGTATGGGTGTTTCACATACTAAATTGATACAGACACAGATAGTGTCATTGCATTACACCCTTAGCTTATCAAATACTGTGTGTAAGAAATAAAACACTTGCAGGTGTGATTTTATAGAAAAATTATCATCATAAATTATCATCCCATAAAAATAATCCCGGAAGTGTGCCATTCTGATTGTGGATACTTCTGGAAAACTTTTATCACTAATTGTGATATCACTAGGTAAGGCACTCAGCTCCATTATACATTATATCCATGTTATACCTTATTTACAGCCCAAACAAAGTGGAAGCCATATGGGATCTAACTCAAGAACTCAAGAATAGTTACATAGCAATATGAAAAGGTTAAATGAATCTGAAACATTAAATTGCTGTTTAAAATTAATCAGTTAAATGGTTTAAATTGCTTACCTCTTAAATCTTCAAGAAAAAAAAACTTTTTTTCCAAAAGAGTGAGCATGGTTGCCATGGCTGTTTTTTTTTTTTGTTGTTGTTGTTTGTTTGTTTGTTTGTTTGTTTGTTGTTGTTGTTGATGTTGGTTTTTGTTTTGTATTTTAAACCAATTTTTTTTTCATCAAAAAAGTTTTTGAACATGGCTGTGCGTAGTCTTTGGCTGCCAAGATCTTGTTTTAAAGCAAATAGACAGAATGAAATCTAATCAATTACTGCAAAAATAAGCTATGGTAAACAAAGGGAAGGGTAAGTAGTGACAATGCATCTACAATGTACAAAGCATTTCTGAGGAATAGGGATGATGTAGTGGATAATGGTGATGATTTAAAAAAGGCATATTGCAGATCCTGCAAATCAGAAATGCATGTGCACCACTGTGAACTTATTTCCCATGTAAAAACTAAGAAGAAAAATAAAATGCATCTTCCTTTTCCAATGTCCTAATTTTTCAGAATTTTTTTTGGATGTAGCTGGGCTGGAAAGTTTGTTGAGACCTGGCAACCCTAAAACTGAGAACCATTAGCAGACACTGCGTTAACCTATTACAGACTTTGCAGTGTTAGAGAAGCGACTCCAGCCAGAGCAACTGTCAATCAATGGCGTCCACTATTGTTAGGTCCAGCCAACATATAAAATGTAGCAGCTTGGCTTCTGTGGTATCTGGGTAACAAGGGTAACCAGGTACCCTGCAAAATTCAGTATGAGTATTAAATATCGCACAACTTGTTTCATGGGGGATATTATGGTGCCAATTATAGGTAACTTGCCAAGCCAAACTCCACTGCTCCGTCTGGTGGAAAAGTAATATTAGTTAGGAACATTTAGTACCACTTAGGAGATCATTAATATGATCATGCTACCCAAAATGTACTCCTGTCATCCATTTTAGTCTTGGAGGTCCACTTGGAGGCTAATGCTTATTCCAGCAGTGTACAGCAACCCAGGGTTAAATGCAACAGGGACAGAAAGAAGGAGAGACTTAAGGTGACACAAGGAAATGGGTCCAAAGGAAAATCCACAGAAAGAAGCCCTTATTATCCCAGATGCAGCAGATAGCATGGGAAGCACGAGGGAAATCTCTTCAGGAAAACACACACACAGCCATTTATTTTCCACAGCAAACGTTTACATGTGGAATTCCATCGTCAAGAAGATTGTGTTGCCCATAATTGACCATTCTCGTAAACGACTGGCTTTCGTTTAACTTCCTCCCACCTCTGAGAAAGTGTTTGATTTCTCCCTGGGTGGGTTTGAGGTGCGGCTGCTGTATCTCTTTCTACAGCCATTTACTACATTATGCCGTGTTTGATGCTGCACGTATTGATTGTGTTAAAGCCCAATCACCAGTAATTATGCTTGCACCAGATCCCAGGTTCACTGGAGGGGTGATCAAGCCCACCCTGGTCTCTTTCTGTCCCTCTCTTTCTTTTTCCCTTCTTCTCTTAAGTATTCACATCCTGGCCACTGCATGTCAACAAGGCCTCCGTGTGTGGGTGTGTGTGTGTGTGAGGTCATTAGAAGGGTAGAGGGGGAAAAGTTCAGCATTTCCGTTGCTTTTCTCTCTTTTTCTTATTCACTCCCTCACGGATCTGGAGGTTTTAATGGCCCAGTGTGCAGCCTCGTGCAAATAAATATATGAAACAGCGGACGTGTTGGTTTAGCAGGCGTCAAGGGTATGGGATGAGGCAGGAGGGAGGACAGGAAGAGGGATTTTTTTTAGGGATGTGAAAGCCTTCCCTTCTATCATACTAAGAAAATCCTTTGCAGACAGAAGGAAAAAACAGAATTTTATCACAAATAGCATAGCATGTATGAGTGGACAATATGGCTACTTAAGTTTTTTTTGTTTTTTGTGCAGAAGTTTGCCAAGCAGCAGTAAATAAACAGTGTGGCAAAAGTTTGGTGTGACTGCTAATTAAGAGTGCCTTCATTTTTTTTTATTGACCAAGAAGATGACAGTTGGTTTCTACTGGCTCACGAGATAGTGGCTCAACTATCCCAGGGGACTTGGGGCATTGGACACCCTGGACAAAGTGTCAACCCATCACAGGGCACAATCACACACTACAGACAATTTGGAAATACCAATGACTGGGGGAGGAAACTGTAGTATCTGGAGGAAACCCTTGAAGCACAGGGAGAACAGGCAAACTCCACACACACAGGGTGGCAGCAGGAATCGAACCCCCAACCCTGGTGTGTGGCAAATGTGCGAACCATTAAGCCACCTTGTCCCCCATAGCAAGGGGTCATCATCAGGAATTCGGAACTTTGAATCGTGGCCCAAATTGGGCATGCTCTCTGTGTGGGAGGGGCATATGTTCTTGTTTATCCTGTCAATCACAGAGACACAAGCCAATAATCGATATCTGTGAGCTCATGTATGGTGGGTAGATAGCACTTTCCTCCAAGCATCATATGCTGCCCTGTGACGCAACACAAGCAGCAGTTCAAAAAGGTGAGGTCGGCTGGCTTCACATGTCTCGGCAGAAGCACATGTTAGCCTACAATCTCCATGATTGATAGCTGTTGTATGGTAGGGGAGAGTTGGCTGGTGGGTGGGAAATGACAGGTGACCAAATTGGGGAGAAAAAGGGGGATAGCCAAATTGTAGATGTTTGCACCTCTGTGTGAGTTTTAACAGACATGTACAAACACTCGCTTTTGGTTTAAACCCTTCGCACTTTCAACAGTTTCTTGAGTCACTTGAGTCATCATTTCAAGCACACTTCATCAGGATCACTTCTACAGCTCTGTCTAGCTTTGCAGTTTCCACAGTCTTGACTCTTCTCAGAGGATCTTACAAACAAACAGCACTTCTCATGACACAAATAAGAGAGAGGCCATGCTAGATAACCGTCCAACATGACCTGAGAGAATCTGAATCATTTTGAGGAACTGCAGTTTGTGTTATGGGGGGTAATTTTTCACCAATTACCAAGTGTGTGGTTTCTGTCGTGTTGGTTTTAATATTTTTTGTGGATTTTTGTGGATTTGCGTAAGTGAAATGTGATCATTGCAGAGTCTCAAATGGCCTACTTATTGGAAAATTCAGCAAGTTGTAGTGTTCTATTAATACCCACATGATGTACTTGAGCAGCCAGAAAAATGAAGTGTGGGACTTCATTTGAAGTTTGTGGGTTCTGTTGACGGAGGAAGGATGGCGCAGAGGTGCAATAAATATGACTCAGCGCACTATCTAGTTACAGTTTAGGGAAAGCGTATCAGACTTTAAAATCGGCTGTTGTGCCTTTAACATTTTTTATTTCTGTTCATGCTTTCTCAATTCTGATTGGTATTGAATCATTTCCTATAGTAGCAGGTTTGATAGTAGTTCCAGTTGCAAGGTTTAGATTAATAAGCTTGTTCGTGGCAGTGGTAGCTTAGCGGTTAAGGCTCTGGGTTACTGATCGGAAGGTCGTTCAAGCCCCAGTACTGCCAAGCTGCCACTATTGGGTCCCTGAGCAAGGCCCTTAACCCTCTCTGCTCCAGGGGCGCTGTATCATGGCTGACCCTGCGCTCTGACCCCAACCTTCTAACATGCTGGGGTATGTGAAAAACAATATTTCACTGTGCTCAATAAAGATTCATTAAAACATTATTGTTTCTATAGTAACAACTTACTAAGGAACTTCTAAAGCAGATGCTCCACATAATTGGAAATAGTTAATATGTAATATTATATAATAATAGTTAATATGGTGAAGTTTTCTGTTAGGAGATGTTTATTTAACATTTTTGTCTCCAGTGTCAGCATTTTGAACAAGTCAAAATTAAAATTGTAACTTTATATTCTCTAATATGGGAAAGTCTTCAGGATGGAAGAATTTGCTCTTTGTCATTTCTTGGTAACATTTGAAGCTGTATTAACTGTATGAGAAAGAAAAAGATAGGGGAAGACTTTATAGATGCTATTAAGTAAAAACAGGAACTACTGTTCTTCCACAACATTTAACATAACTAGAAATGTATAAAAGTATAAGATAGTGTTGTTTTTTTTAATGCAAAATTGCTGTTGTATAAAATGAATAAAATTCCTCTGGATGTCCAGTTATAGGAAAATAATCAACTTCAGGAACGTAATGTAGCCGCGTCACCAAGACGTAGTTGATTATTTTTCTTTAAATGCACATCCCCAAAATGTTTGATTCTTTCAGAACTTAATTTGAGACATTAACTCCCTAAAATCTATTAAATGCATTGTGAAGAATGCATGAAGAGTGTATAGTCTATGGGGAGGAATATGGGGCACAATTTTGGTTATAATTTAGGAACAAGGGAGCTGATTGAGATATTGAGTGAGGTGATTGCAAGTCTCCCAGTGGTATTGTATTCATTTTGACCCATTAAATTTCAATATTCTCTTAAATCCTCCATGCAGCAATTAGTACTGGGAAGTTGTCAGAATATAAAATGTAAAACTTAAAGCTAAAGTGTCATAAAGTCTGCTCCTGATATTTATTAGCATCTAATCTGTTTGTGTGCAGATATGAAAAAATTTGGAAAAATATTGGTCTTTATTAGTCTAACCTACAGTATATCCAGTGTTTAGGCTGTTCAATATGGAGTAAAAAGCAGGCACTGAAACCAATGAAACTGTAGGTGTCACCTGAAGCAGACATTTGGAGTTTGCAGCATTGTTTACACAGCTGAGTGAAACCATTCGTTTCTTGCTATGTCTCTCAGTCTTTCTTTTTTCCCAGCTGTTTGACCTGCACTTTGGTGCTATGGTGCTGTGAATGGACTCATCTAGGAGCTTCAGAGAAAGCGGAGACACTAGTTTGAAAAGCTAAGTAGTGCCAGAAAGCGCAGAAGGTTGCAAGGATGCATTGGAGCGCACACTGATATACAGTACATGTGAGTAACAAGACAAAAGGTTTTAGGAGTTCTCTTGGGTTCTCTCTTTTTCTACAAAAATACTTAACCCCTTAAAGTCCCAGCTAATTATCTTAAAGTGACCATTAAATGGCATGAGCGCTAATAGATTGACTTCCTGTTTCAAAAGACCAATATTGTTTTATTGATATAATTCTTTTTTTATGCTGATGAGCATATAAATATGCTTTTCAAATCTACTTGGAGGCCTGAAATGGTTTCCAAATGTAGAGTGGGAAGGAAGTGAGTCGTGGAGTTGAACTCTCGTTCACACCAATGTGTGAGTTCTTCATCACTCATCCAGAGCGATTAGCCTAAAAACCCCCGGACTTCATTAGCCAGCACTCACACGGGCATTATTGGCAAATTAAAAGCCCATTTGCATAGGTGACAGACTACAGCAAATCACAACTCTGAAATGAGAGTGACCTCAAACTGCCCAAGGTGATGAAAAGTCTTTAATATGAGAGAGGAAGCCTGTCATACATCTGGCTAAATTGAGACTTGAATGGATTCAGGAGGATTTGGGAATTTTTTCATTATCCTTTTTGAAGTTTATGGCAATTATTTCCTCAGTCAGTTTTTTTTTTTTTGCTAATTTCCCTCAAAGATGAGGGGGAAAATAGGTGCGTGACAGAAATTGACCTTTTGTGAGAGCACTGTAATTGAGTGGCTTTTGATAAATGTTACCTTCTCACATCCTTGCACTCTAATCTCTAAGTAATACCCAGACCTTGTTATGTTTCATTTTAGATGTTTTGAAGCGATACAGCAGTCGAGGGTTCGAGACAAGCGTGCTTCAGATAAACTAATCGCTCCTGGATCACAGGTCTTTCCAACAGCTTTGCCATTGATGTGTTGGTAATAAAGTATTTCACAGTGGCCGTGCATGCTGACTGGCATTTCACGACACGTTAGTTTAAAAGCAATTATTATAAACAATAACATATCTGAGGCAAATATCATGCTGCTTGTTACTAAGACGTGAGCTATTTTAAAGGAAGCTTCACAAGGCCTGTTTCAAAGACGTCCTGTTGCGTTGAAAATTCAGTTATTATAATGTTATTAGATAAAACACAAATTCTGGATGTCGGCCAAAGTAGGGGCTAACAATCTAAGGCATTACCAACAAGGCATTAAATAAATAAATATATACAGAAATAAATAATTAATCAATTAAAAGTCTGGATTTAGACCTTTCTATAATTTCCACTGTCTTAGGAGTGCATGTGTTACCAATTAATGAAATACTGGATCTGACATTTAAAAATATACATCAATCAGCCATAACATTAAAACCATTGACAGGTGAAGTAAATAACATTGATTATCTCATTACAGTGGCACCTGTGGGATATATTAGGCAGCAAATGAACAGTCAGTACTTGAAGTTGATGTTTTAGAAACAGGAAAAATGGGCAAGCGTAAGGATTTAAGCGACTTTGACAAGGGCCAAATTGTGATGGCTAGATGACTGGGTCAGAGCATATCTTGCGGGTCCAAGGAAGGACAACTGGCACCCTGCCACACTGCAAAAATTGTTCAGGAATGGTTTGAGGAACATGACAGAGCATTCAAACTGTTGACTTGGCCTCCAAATTCCCCAGATCTCTGGGATGTGCTGGACAGACAAGTCCAATCCATGGAGGGCCCCGCCTTGAAACTGACAGGACTTAAAGGATCTTGGTGCCAGATACCACAACACACCTAAAGTTGTCTTGTGGAGTCCATGCCTTAACAAGTCATAGTTGTGTTGTCAGTACAAGGGGGACCTACACAATATTAGGCAGGTGGTATTAATGTTATGGCTGATCAGTGTATAGTATAAGACAAAGAAAATTAAATAAAAAATATATTTAAAGAAAATGGTGTGTGAACAGGATATTCAGATCTTAAATAAGATAATAATTTAAAAACTGAGCATTGAGGACATTAAAATGTAAGAGCCAATCATGCTGTAGTATGCGAATATAGGACAAACAAATTACATTTAGTATATTTGTCACGTAATGGAGGTTAGGACGGATGCAAGTGCAGATAAGAGCTTTTATTAAAGAGAGGCAGGCAGACAAATCCAAATCATGAGACAATAGCGTGGTCAAAAAATAGGCAATGGGTCAGGCGATCGGCAAACAGGCACAAACTAGGCAAAACAGGATTCGAGAAATGTGGACGAGAAAAGGATCAAAACGAGGACACAAAAAAAATGAACAACGGCTTGGTAAAAGGAAACTCACGTAATACTTCGCAAAGAGTGAATGCATTGAAAGTCCTTTTAAACTGTGGTTGTGATTGTGCTGTGAATTGGATGCAGGTGTGCGTGATTAGAATGAAGGTGATTATCCTGGGAATTGCGGTCCATGGCAGTCATGTTTTTAGGCCGCAGTGCAGGATGGGAAATGTAGTCACTGGTTTGCTGTGATAAGACAATATTAAACTGAATTACACTGGTTTAAGGGCCAAAAACATGTATACTCTTGCAAAGAATCATTAACTTGATTCCCTTTCCTTTCCTTTCCCAACCTGTGGGTTCACAACAGAGGTTGCACTTGTCAAGCATGAGAAAACACACTAAATGACTCGGGTGAGAGACGGATTTATGTCCTTCCTGTAATAATCTCGATATCCTCCAGTTCCTCCAGTCTGTCTACCTGCCCTCAGAACACGTGTCCTTTTGATCCTCACAATCCTTTCATATCCGCACTAGTACGATAACATCCGCACCACACTAGCCGGTGATTATGAGGGGCTCGTGAGCAGCTGGAGCCCGGCGAGGCCTGACCTTCCCTGGGTTTAAAGTGCAGTTCTGGCCCCAAGCGTGCGGCTTCGGCTCACGGAGAGCAGGATGTGATTAAGACGAGGCCCTGCTCTGGCTGTCCTGAGAACGAATTCCACAGTGAATAGAATTCAGATTAATTAAAGTAACCATTACCCGGTCACCAGCCACCATTTTCCCAGTGTGCACTTTTTTGTTTGAAAACTTTGCGTTACCTACAGCTGGGCTCAAAGTGATGTCGGCTCGGGCAATTACATAAACCAGGGCAGAAGATAACCAGGACCAGATGGTGGACATGAACAGGTTAGACGCACACACAGAAAAAAGAGCAAGTGAGTGCATTTACTTTCTTTTCTTTGGCCACCCACGGTTCACTTTGAAAGGTGCAAAATACTTCCTGAAGTCAACCTACAGCATAAAACAACACTGTATCACATGCTTTTAACATACTCATATATGCACACACACACACACAATTTACTGTCATCACTGTTTTCATTTGTTTGGGTGTTCATTAGCATCATTATCATCCATTATCTTATGTTAATGGATGTTTCAAACATGTCATTCATCAGCCACCCGCAATCCAAGTTCATGCACTAAATACAACACAAACACACTTTCAGCACCAGCTTCGGCTTCATCGCTAAAATGCTGACATCTCAGATGTCGATATACAAGCCTTACTGTGGAAAAAGTATTTTGTTTAATAGATATGGGCTTAACCCTTCAACACACAGTCAAGTCATTTTTAAATGGTTAACTCCTCTTGGATGGCCGATTCTGATTAGTATCCATTTTTTTCTATTTGAATTTTTTTATGTAATAATTATTTCAAATTTCAAAGTTTACATTATAGATTGGTCAAAATTGTTACATCTTCTTAAAACGTTGGATTTACTATAGGAAGTTATGTTATGACACTAACGCACTAATTAGTCTGAACTACTAGGGAAAAAAACAAGACAGTTATTGACTTTGGCTGATTTCATTAGCCAATGATAATACATGAAGTGTTGAAGGTTCAAACAAAGGAAGTTACTTTATTCATGATTCACCACGTACTATAGCTCGTACAGTATGGAGCTGCTGAGGGGACATGGTGTTTATTTTCTAATGAAGCATGGCCACAAAATAATATATTACGGCCACAATTTGATATTGCAATTAATTAGTTGGTGAGAAAAGTTTATTCGCTTTGAGAATTCAGTTAATATTGGGGTTCTCCAACTAAATCAACATGTGGGATCGCTTGATTTACAAATTAGGTCATGAAAGAAATTTTAAAATGTTACCTGGAGTTACATTAATAGCTATGTATACATAGTAAAGCTATGTTTTACATCCTATTTTATTTTGTTTCTTTTTACTAGCATAGGACTAGCGTAGGTCAGTATTTCAGCAATAAAATAAAACAAAACAAATTTCTCTGGAAATCTACCTCCGCTAGTTCCTCGATAAATTCCTCTTCAAGTAAACAAACACAAAACAATTTTGGAATATGGATTTACATTAAATATGGAGTGACATTAAATAACGAGGAGATACCAACATGTCAGGGTTTGTGGGGGATCAAAGAAAATGTCTGGGTTATGTATGTAGCCCTGTTCCCTGAGAAGGGAACGAGACGTTGTGTCACGCTTGACGCTTTCGGAATGCCCCCTGGCAGAAATGGTGTCTGAATACCTGTGAAATCATGCCAATCTAATTGGCCTGCCTCAGGCAGGTGAAGAAGTAGAAACATGTCATGAAGACTATATAAGGCACCAACAAATTTCAGCTTCTATTTGTTTGATGGAAGAGGCAAATTGCAGGCATGGCAAAATATGGCCAATGAGACGCAACTTCTCGTTCCCTTCCCTTTCCCTGGGAACTCTACGTTGCATCACGCTTGAGGCTTTGGGAATGAGAATACCCACTATGCCATACTGAAACATGTCTGTCAAAAAATGTGTGTGAAGTATACATGCACAAAAACGGTTCTTGAACAAACATAGAATGTCTCGTCTTAGAGCATGCCCTCAGATAAAGTCAACCTCAAGTGTAATCAATAAAGTCTGCTTGAATGTGCCCCTGTAGAATCTCAGCACCTGGGTTTCTGGTTCTACTGCCAATATTTATCCCACAATTGAACAGACATATATTATAGCATGCACTTCCTTCTGGATAAAGCTCTAGTTATATTATATACTATAACCATACATTTTCCCCCCATGATGGCAGTGTAATTTGTAGTCGCGGGGTTAAAAACTTGACTGGAGTATGGTTTTTCCCCTGATCTCGACAACTCAGTGTAGAGCTCGGGAAAAAAGGGGATCTTTTTGTGGGGAGAGAATTTTTTAGTACTGGTGAGGAAGCACTCATCCAGTCTACCATAAGTCGCCTCCTCTTCAACTAGCCATTCTATTTTCAACTTCTTCACAGCCATAGTCACAACCTCTAGCAGCTCTTTATATGATTCAGATTGCCGCATGACTTGTGCTTCTTCCTCCATCTCCTCTGAGGTGGAGGCGGCGGGCTGATTTACCAGTCCCGGGGGACTGGTAAATCATCACACTGCAAGCTCCTGCCGGGACTGGAGACTCAGAACCGGAGGAAAAAGCAAGCAAGAGGGCCTCGCCCTCTCTTACTCTTCTTCCAGATCCATCAAGGACCCCCATGATTTTAGCCGGCAGGATGCCTTGACAACGGCTGGTTCCAAAACAAGAGGTGCAGATGACCAGCTCCCTTCACTCGAGAAGAGAGCTGGCTGACCCCAGAATTTTTTAGTGAGAATTTCTCACAATTTAGGAAGACAGCCCCTTCAAGGACTTGCCTAACATGCTCTGCCCTCAAACATTTAACGTAGAAAGTGTGCCCATCATCCTCCATGAGAAAATGGGAGCATGGAAGAACACAACCTCTGAAACCTCTTTTGCTCATGACAAACAATAGGACAAACAATAGGACAGACAATGTACACAGAGTACACAGACATGCCTTTCCTGAAAACAAAGAAGCTGAATGACGTAGTTTGTGGGTGCCTTATATAGTCTTCGTGACGCGTTTCTACTTCGTCACCTGACTGAAGCAGACCAATCAGGTTGGTGTGATTTTAGAGCTTTTCAGACACCGTTTCTGCCAGGAGCCGTTCCCAAAGCGTCAAGCTTGATGCAATGTAGAGTTCCCTTAGAAAGGGAACTCATAATGTCCATTTAGGGTTGTTTGCCCAAAATGTTTGGGAAGCCTTGTGTTTGAGATATCACCAATGACTCAGTTATATCAATATACATCATTCCAAGATTTAAGTAAATTGTAATATTATATGATGTATCTCCTTGCTTATGTTGCTGTGGCCAGAGTGGTCTAATTCAGTTGACTTCCGTCTCACACAGTACAATTTTAACACACACACCCCTCAGTCCATATGTAGAAAACCAGTGACGTTTTAGATATTTAAACACTACATTGGATTTGTAATGAAGCAATGCAATAAACAGTAACTCTGCAAATGTGTCTAGCCAGCACAGCCAATATGAGAGTAATCAAACAGCCGAGTATTTATGTAGCACCTTTCATAGCCGGCAGGTTCAAGCACTTCACACAGTCCAGTGAAAGCACACATGAAAGTTATCAGTCAAACATTTCAGGCAGAAACGCTGCTCTATCCATCATTGGGGCCATTCACACAACGCCTGAACACAAGTCATTACAGAAAATTACAGAAAAGTCCAGGGAAAATCAGGTTCGACTCGTAGTCCATTTGCAGAACTAAAAGGTAATTTGCGCGGCTTGATGAAAAGCGGAAGAATCCTAGGTAATGACTTAATTCGCTAATAGGAATAATTATAGCGCAGCCAGAGGCTAACTCCGCTAGCTGAAATGAGAAATACTTCGCACTGTGCTTATCTTTGCTAATTGTCCTGAATAACTGCAGAATACTGTATTGTATTTGGAATGTGAACTATATAATGATTAGCAAGTCATAACCTTAGAAATACTCCGCACTAGAAGTCGCCACAGACTAAAGAAATAGTTTATCACTCACAAAATGCGACCAGAAGCACGTTAATTCAAGAAGTAGTAGAAGGAACGCACAAAATATTTTGTCATATTTTTAATGTACTTATGAAAAACTTTGGTCCTTGAATTAACACAATACCACAAACAAGTGTTTCTGTGCATGTGTGTGTATGTGTTAACCACAGGAGATGTCTGAATCATTAATTGTAGCATGTAGCTAGCATACACACGCCTGACAATGCCTCGATTAGAGAATTACTCATGGCAGAACTGCTTAACCAATTAAGCCTGGAAGTGTGCCGTTTGCTCACAGTCTATCAGAATCCTGGGAAAAAACAGAACACAAAACACCAAAGGAAAGAAGGAGAAATCAGAGGACAAAGACAAAATGCTAGCTGTTTGTTTTTAGCAAAATCCTTCAACTCTTGGGAATGTGTAATCCAGCTCTGTGTATTTCTGTGTTTGTGTGTATTGCATGGGTTTTGGGGTATTAGTGGATTTCTTCCTCATTGGAGGTTCTAGATTAGGATAGAAAGCCCTGTTCCCTGCATGCTAACATTAGCTGGACTATCATAGGCACTAGCAAGGTC
Organism: Ictalurus furcatus; assembly: GCF_023375685.1. NCBI lineage: Eukaryota > Metazoa > Chordata > Actinopteri > Siluriformes > Ictaluridae > Ictalurus > Ictalurus furcatus. The sequence continues at coordinate 8,946,450 of NC_071266.1, forward strand.
CTTTTATAAGGAAACAACAAAGCAAAAGGAGCTAAATTTGGGGGAAAGGTCAGTCACACAGAGTGCATTGCTTGGACTGGAGCGTTAGCGTAACTTAGCGTGGATGGTTGACACTGCTCAAGCACACCAGTACTCATTGCTTTAACAATCACTTTGTCTTTCTGTATCGGTCACTGTTACACTCTCTCTCTCTCTCTCTCTCTCTCTCTCTCTCTCTCTCTCTCTGTATGTGTGTGTGTCTCTCTCTCATTTAGTCTGTCTCTGTTTCTATCCCTCTGTTCACCATCTGAGGCACCGCTAAAGGCTAACCACCACTTGATGCTAAATCTGGAGAAAAAATGCTCAACCTCGAGCAGAAAGAGATCAGTTGACATTTCTGTAATGGACAGTAACACTTGAGAGATTTAGCATGTGAAAGAGTGAAACACACACACAGAGAGAGAGAGAGAGAGAGAGAGAGCTCTACCAATACATTTCTTCAACAGCTGACATTAAAGAAGGTAAAGTGCTGAAGCAGCTTGAGGTAAGTTTACAAGTTTAGCCACAGTTAGCCTGAGAAGTAAATTAAGATAGTATTAGCTCTACAAATTACATGCAGAATAATTAAATATGTTTATGACAACAGTTAGGTTGAAGTTAATGGTTTAGATCAATGAGCCATACCAAGGGCTTGTCTGCCATCACTCACTGATCCAAGACTAAAGTCACCCATGTTATTAACTATTAACCATCTTGCTTCAACAAAGGTTATGTGTTATCCCATGGATGTCGTTATACTTACATGTCATAATAAAACTAACTGAAAAGATGTTTTTATCATTAGAAAACTGACAGCTAAAGCTAGCTAACTAGCATGAGCTTGTTACCAAATAGGATAACTAGCGCTGCAACAAAGGGCTGTCATTGAAACATGTTAAATAAACAAATAGCTAGCTAATGGTGCTAGTTAATAGTTAGATAAACATATAGCTACTTCACATGATATAAAGTAAGCTACTCAATATAGCTAGCAGTGTGAAAACTTCATTTAAAAAACATACTATTTATTTTCCAGCTTTCTCACTTTCAAAACAATGTTATATTTTTGAACAATTTCAAGATGTTACATAAGTACCGGTAAGCTTTTTCCAGAACTTTCCAGTGGATCTACCAAATTAACTAACTCAGTCTGTGTTTTAGCAACTAGTAGCTAATTAGGCCAAGCAGTATTTTTTAGCATTTCACTGAGGGTTAATTATTGGAGTAACCAAACATAGAAACCTAAATAGCTAGCAATATGTTATAAATAGCTAGCTAACAGTCTATAAAATTGCGTATTAAAAATGTATTAAATAAGCTGACAGCATGCTAAACAGTTATCACCACTTTATAAGTAGCCTATGTAGCGATCTAGCTCAATGCTGTAATTTGGATGGGCTTGTAAGGATGATGTCATGAAAATTATTTTGTGGAATCAACTTTGTCAATTCTGAGCCTGAATCTGATTCAGACGTAAAAAAATTTGAAAAAATTATGAAATGTACTTTTAAAAAAAATTGAAAAAATTATGAAATGTCCTAGTCCTAGTGCTGAGTTAGCTGTGAAAACGCCTCAGGCCTCAGCCATCCTAAGTAATGTTTGTGTGTGTGTGTGTGTGTGCGTGTGTGTTTGTGTGTGTGTGTGAATGGTGTAAGACCATTATCCTTTATACAGTGTATGTAGTGAAGCAGCTAAAACGGAAGGCGATGTGCAGCAAGAGAGGCCGGCATAATGGGTGCAGACGCATGTCAGGTCTCTTCTTCTCATGGTACCGTGGCCTGGGACATAACCCATTATTCACACACGCAAACACATGCACACTTAATTAACCCAAACTCACTTACAGACGGCCTCAGCCTTTCCCTAAAAGTGGCACGTTAAATCGGATGGCATATAAGTGCCACAAAACACAAATTTTTAATTAACGTCAAAAAATCATGTTAAAATATTTTTAAACATGTCCACATAGTACAAATAATCTTAAATGGTGGATAGGTGGCTAGGTGGATTGGTGAATCTAAAGGACTGCTGTTCCATCCAGGGTATAACACTGTTACTGAAGATGAATGAATGAATAAGATGAAGACAAGATAAAATACATGCGACCCCTAAACAGTAAATTCATCACTAAGTACATAACAGAAGGCTTAAAGGTGTCAGAGGTGCCAACAGTTAGGTGTGTGTGAGCTGAGTGTTATCCTTGAGCAACATAGAGGGTCAACAACTCTCGAACAGAGCTGTCAAATTAGAAGCCCCTTGCTGGATGTGGTAACAGCAACTAATTGATGACAGTGAACACACCCTGTTAAAGCACTCTGGCTTAAAGGCTAAAGGATGCCACGGGGGCAAGTGTATCTATTTGATTACATTGAGATGAGTGTGTGAATCTTGACACATCTTCTATCTTGGCCCAGAGCAGAGGTGAGCTCTCTCCTTAACTCTCTCTCTCTCTCTCTCTCTCTCTCTCTCTCTCTCTCTCTGTGTGTGTGTGTGTGTGTGTGTGTGTGCATTTGCTTATCATGGGTTTTATTAAAAACAGGTAATTGGCTAAAATTGGAATGGTGTGAAATTATAACTCAGCTATTTAAAACCATTTAGGTCCCTTACCAGAGTTATTTTAAGACTCTCTTTCATTCTTCCTCTCTTTCTCTCTTTCCCTTTGCTGTCCCTGGTTTATATTTTGCCTCCTAAAATTACTTTGTTGTCACAGTTCAGCTCATTCCATTTCCTGATTATTTATTTATTTATTTATTTTATAAACAGCCAGGAGAAAAGTATTAATTATCCTTGTAGAATTTAATGCACCACGTGTTTTAACCTTTCAGGTTTCCGGTAAACAGCGGCATAACCAGGCATATCCGTGCTAGCAAATGTGATTTATGACAAGAACCTTTAATTTCTGGGTTTTTTAAATAGGTTAGACGGCAATCTGCATGCATTTAAATGCGCCTGCGAAACCCTTCCTCTCCTCCTCCTTGTCTTCGGGGCTTGCCTTTAATATTCAAGGATGATTTTTGTCCACATGCATTTTGGTGGGTGTCACCTTAGATTAAATTATTACCGTTTTCGCAGGCCCTGCGTCGTAGGCCGGGGGCCCCTTATTTACTAGAATCAATGAAACAGTAATGAAAATCCATTTTTCATACTCTCTGCTCCTGCTGACTTTTATTTAGTTAGCTGTGTCTAAGCGAGCAATTCATTCCGCCTAAATGCCACCCCAAGAACGGGTATTAGCACAGCAAGGGTTAACAGGGATTAAGAATGCTCTACATGTACACATTCTCACACACACACATACATACAGTATCTCACAAAAGTGAGTACACCCCTCAAATTTTTGTAAATATTTGATTATATCTTTTCATGTGACAACGCTGAAGAAATGACACTTTGCTACAATGTAAAGTAGTGAGTGTACAGCTTGTATAACAGTGTAAATTTGCTGTCCCCTCAAAATAACTCAACACACAGCCATTAATGTCTAAACCACTGGCAACAAAAGTGAGTACACCCCTAAGTGAAAATGTCCAAATTGGGCCCAAAGTGTCAATATTTTGTGTGGCCACCATTATTTTCCAGCACTGCCTTAACCCTCTTGGGCATGGAGTTTACCAGAGCTTCACAGGTTGCCACTGGAGTCCTCTTCCACTCCTCCATGACGACATCACGGAGCTGGTGGATGTTAGAGACCTTGTGCTCCGCCACCTTCCGTTTGAGGATGCCCCACAGATGCTCAATAGGGTTTAGGTCTGGAGGCATGCTTTGCCAGTCCATCACCTTCACCCTCAGCTTCTTTAGCAAGGCAGTGGTCGTCTTGGAAGTGTGTTTGGGGTCGTTATCCTGCTGGAATACATGCTGGGATCATGCTCTGCTTCAGTATGTCACAGTACATGTTGGCATTCATGGTTCCCTCAATGAACTGTAGCTCCCCAGTGCTGGCAGCACTCATGCAGCCCCAGACCATGACACTCCCACCACCATGCTTGATTGTAGGCAAGACACACTTGTCTTTGTACTCCTCACCTGGTTGCCGCCACACACGCTTGACACCATCTGATCCAAATAAGTTTATCTTGGTCTCATCAGACCATAGGACAAGGTACCAGTAATACATGTCCTTAGTCTGCTTGTCTTCAGCAAACTGTTTGCAGACTTTCTTGTGCATCATCTTTAGAAGAGGCTTCCTTCTGGGACGACAGCCATGCAGACCAATTTGATGCAGTGTGCGGCGTATGGTCTGAGCACTGACAGGCTGACCCCCCACCCCTTCAACCTCTGCAGCAATGCTTGCAGCACTCATACGTCTATTTCCCAAAGACAACCTCTGGATATGACGCTGAGCACGTGCACTCAACTTCTTTGGTTGACCATGGCGAGGCCTGTTCTGAGTGGAACCTGTCCTGTTAAACCGCTGTATGGTCTTGGCCACCGTGCTGCAGCTCAGTGTCAGGGTCTTGGCAATCTTCTTATAGCCTAGGCCATCTTTATGTAGAGCAACAATTCTTTTTTTCAGATCCTCAGAGAGTTCTTTGCCATGAGGTGCCATGTTGAACTTCCAGTGACCAGTATGAGGGAGTGTGAGAGTGATGACACCAAATTTAACACACCTGCTCCCCATTCACACCTGAGACCTTGTAACACTAACAAGTCACATGACACCGGGGAGGGAAAATGGCTAATTGGGCCCAATTTGGACATTTTCACTTAGAGGTGTACTCACTTTTGTTGCCAGCGGTTTAGACATTAATGACTGTGTGTTGAGTTATTTTGAGGGGACAGCAAATTTACACTGTTATACAAGCTGTACACTCACTACTTTACATTGTAGCAAAGTGTCATTTCTTCAGTGTTGACACATGAAAAGATATAATCAAATATTTACAAAAATGTGAGGGGTGTACTCACTTTTGTGAGATACTATATATGTGAGATTAGAGTGTACTATATTGTAAAAATCATGTTGTCGATAAAGGTACTAGTAATGTAAAGCTCAGGTAACATCCTACATGTATGATGTATTATAATCTGTTATTAATAACTAAAACAGTGATAACATATTCAGTCTAAAATTAGGTTTAGACATTATTTCTATTATTACTCAAAATCTTGAATTGGACAAATAAACTTTTTGAAAAGTCGATCACTTTATCAGTGTTCATGTTTGACCTAAGACTCATCTGAACAGCTTAAAGAAACCATTTGGTTATTTGTTTTCTCTTTGAATGGGGTGCTTGAGAAGAAGCATTTGTAGGTTTACTGCACAAATGTTTACTATGAACCACAAGGTCAGGTAATTTAACACCACATATGTTGCTAAAGCTTGCATCTTCTTGTCTTTAATGAATTCGCTCTCTATTTCTCTCATCCAAAGTAAGCCATTTAATAAGAATAATTCCCCTTGCACCAGGGCAATGCTTTTAATTTAAGGTTTATTGGTATAATATGTGACTTAGGAATGATAGTCTTGCACACATTCGGATGAGGGATGTGAAGATGGAATGGCTGGAAGCATGCATATTCAAATTGGGGGGTGGAACAACAGGGATAATCAGCCTTACTGGGTCATAGCACATATTCCCAAGATACTGCTACAGCATTTTCATTAAGGCAGAATAGACACAGTTTCTCTAAAGCACAGATATGTTTCAGTGTCTGACTCGGAAGCAGAGACACAGTTTCATTATCTGACTATAAAGCAGAGAAAGTTTCAGTATCTGACTCTAAATCACAGAGACACAGAGTCAGTATCTGACACTACAGCACAGTTTACTACCAAACTCAAAGCCACAGAGACACTGTTTCAGTACCACACTTTAAGCAACAAAGACAGTTTCAGCATCAGCCTGTAAATCACAGAGAAAATGAAAGTATCTAACTCTTAAGCACAGAGACACTATTTCAGTATCTGGCATCTTGCTATGAAGCACAGAGAAACAGATTCAGTGTCTGACTATAAAGCACAGAGATACAGATTCAGTATCTGATTATAAAGCACAGAGACAGTGTAAGTATCTGACTATTAAACACATAGACAGATTAAATAACTGAATATAAGCATATAGAAACAGATTAAGTATCTGATTATAAAGCACATAGACACAGTTTAAGTATCTGACTATAACGCACAGAGACACGGGTTACGTATCTGATTATAAGCACAGAGACACAGATTAAATATCTGATTATAAAACACAGAGACACAGTGTATGTATTTGATTATAAAGCACAGAGACACAGGTTAAGTATGTGATTATAAAGCACAGGGACACAGTTTAAGTATCTGATTATAAAGCACAGAGACACAGTTTAAGTATCTGATTATAAAGCACAGAGACACAGATTAAGTATCTGATTATAAAGCACTGAGGCAATGTATGTGTCTGACTATAAAGAACAGAGACACAGGTTAAGTATCTGATTATAAGCACAGAAACAGCTTAAGTATCTGATTATAAAGAACAGAGACACAGATTAAGTATCTGATTATAAAGACCAGAGACACAGTTTATATTTCTGACTATAAAGCACAAAGCTGTCAATAGAAGAAAATGTGTTGAAAATATCTCATAGCAGAAGAATATCTCAAATGTATTTATTCATTTATAGCCCCTCTTTCTCTCTTTTTCTCTATTACGGCTTGTGTATATTTTTCACAAGTCATCTTTTATATTATTCGCGTACACACACACACACACACACACACTTTTCTCCATCTAGATAGCTTCTTAATTGAGTGTGTATTTCCATGTGTGTGTGAGTGAGTGCATGAGCTTGGGAGGGGGAGCAGGTGGGCGAGCCTTCCCTTGTATGTGATGAAATAAAATTTAATAACTAAATAAAAACGTAAATAAAGATTTGCTTCAAATGACCCCCCCAATGAAATAATGCTGTCTCCCCTTGAGCTAATACTCAGAGAGGGTGCGTCCCGGGCGAGTGTGACCTTTGCGAGCACTTTCTTCCTTGATTAAAGGCGTATTAAATTTGTTTAAATAAAGCTTGTTGTAATGGTGCATCATTTGTAAGAAGCTATTAGGGCCTGGAAATTGTGACAGTGGATTTGCATGAAAATGCGCTTGTGTGCACACAGACAGAGGATTGTTTCCGGATATAGCGAGCTGCTCACCTCTAACACTCATCCTGATAAAAGTTTACACCCCCCCCCCAATCAACCTTGAGAGAGAGATGGGATAATTTCATG
>NC_071266.1:8956165-9003665 GCF_023375685.1 Ictalurus furcatus
CCTTAGAAATTCTGTACAAAGAAATCTCTCACAACGAAATCATAAACATATCGATGACTTTATAAATAGATTTGTTTAAAAAAAAGAAAATGATTAGTGAAAAGAGGAAATGTCTGCCACAGTTTCTCAGTGGTGATTAGGGAAATGCTTTCTTTATATCTTCTTCACTTTCCTTTATGGCTTAGCTTCATTGTTTGGATGATCCCAAAATAAGAAATGACATGCATTGGCAGTTTGGTTATTTTAAATGCTAAATCTTCAGATGGCCGTTAGAATTTTCACTGACTAGCTGTTTGCCCAATAAATGGAGACAATCTGATCTCAATCAGCTCCCTATTTCAGTAGTCAGGGCACTGATCTGGGAGGTGGCCATTTTAAGTGCTGTCTCAATCGCAAAATTCTTCCAGTGCACTGGAACATTCGCTCACTAAATAAATCCCACAGTACACTGCAAAACAAGGGAACATTGATGCTCACTATGTTCCCTTACTGGAAATGATGCCATATTTTCTGAAGCCTCTCAGCTCAGCAAAAAATGACGGATTAACTCTCAGTCGTTTGAGTCTAACAACTTTTAAGTGTTTAATGATTTTTTTAAAAATCCACTAACTACTGTAGCCTACGGTCCTGCTTGAAGTACCATTACAGAAAGGCGTGTGATTAAGATAACAAATTTATATGACATATAATGTCAGAAAGATATCGGTCCTGCTTGCTGTTGATAAATGCCAATGGTGATGTTTTACAATTGCGCCATCAGTGTCCCAGTGTGTAGTGAGCCAGGGTCCAGGAACTCGAGTACATCATATACTGATTCACCACCTAGGGAGCTGATTGAGACACACCCGTTTTATAGGTTTTCTCCCCAATTTGGTCACCTGCCAATTCCCACCCACCAGGCAGCTCTCCCCTATCATACGACAGCTATCAAATGGCGATGGTGAATGTTAACACATGCTTCTTTATAACACATGTGAACCCAATAAATTAAAATTTTTCACCGTCTACCCTCTTCCACATACATGATCTCACAAATGCCTACGATTTGCTGTTGTCGCTGTGATTGACAGAGGAGAGAGACGGAGTATGCCACAGAGCATGGCCAATTTTGCTCTCTTCGTCTCTCAGCCTTGAGTGGCTGTGACTTAGTCAGAAATCATACTCCTGATCTCCTTATGAACACCTTTCTCATGTGCCACTTCTGCCCATTCTATTGAGGGGTGCCAATACTTCTAGAGATGACTATATAGCTGTTTAGCATCATGGATGTGACATTGCACAGCGTTTTTAAGAGATGACACTTGCATTACAGATGTGAAACATGCACACACACAGATACACACACGAGATCGCACTGTTGAGTGGTCAATCTTATGATACGTTTTTTAGCCATTTTTAAAGCTACGGCTGACATTTTCATGGAATTTCTCATGATATACTGTATATGATGTGGAGTGTTTGCATTGAAACACACATATATACACATGTTCGCATGTTTACACCTGGAAAAGAGCCTTGTCCACTTTTCCCATTTATGGAGATGAAAAAATATAACAATATTGATATTAGAGTGTTTACAGAGGTGGGTTGGCATTGTGTGACATTATATGTCCGTGTGTGTGTGTGTGTGTGTCTGTGTGTTTGTGTGTGTGTGTGTGTGTGTGTGTGTATGTGGCAGCTCCACCAGGCGAGATCTAAGGTACCAGCACCCTTCTCTCTCTCTCCTGCTGGTGTGTTTACTGCTTGGTCCGTTTATGTTACACTCGTCGAGTAGGAAGTGGACGGTTTATGTAGCGTAAACGTTGTGAGGCCATGGCGGCTTAAAGTTTACCTGCTGCGGTTAAACACAGTACACTCGGCGCCGTACCTGCCATCCGTCAGCCAGGATGCCTGTTTGTGCGGCTTTAAACTATTATTCCGGCTTTCAGGGCCAGGCACAAACACACGCCGTCATTTTTCAGGCTGTTAAAGCAGAAGCACAGCATCTTTTTCAGCCATCATGAGGTGACGATTATACACGCTTGAATTATTTAATCTGAGTAGCTAAAATTTCTAATGACACTTATCGGATATCGCTAATCCTTCTTATGAGAGGAACATAGCTGTGATTTACTTTACCGAGAACCAGATCTTGATCTTCCAAATAAAATAAATAAGACATGATTTCAATTGGATTTCCAGAAGAGTAAAAAAAAGAAAGAAAGAAAAACATATGCAAGGATATAAGAAGCTTAAATCTCTCTACAGTTGACAGGTACTTGAGTATATCAGTCGTAACAGCTCAGTTCTTGACTTCAATAATTCATTTCAATGAGCGCTCTACTGTATTACTGATCACAATGGAGAAGAAGCTCGGCTTTAGTCCGTGTATTAGCTTTAAATGCATTATTATTTATTTTTTTTTTTTAATATTCGCTTGTGAGTTCAATGGTCTTGAACCATCAGTAACACAGTGATTAGGTCATGTATAGCACAGTTAGTGCCCTCCTTCAAGGATATTCAGCTGCTCTGTGATATTGCGTGAAATGTTAATTATTAAATTGAAAGGAAAAATATGTCTTCAATTTGTGAATGCATATAAAGCAACATATGACCATGTGTGATGCAAACATCTGGGGAAAAAAATACTCTGTGGAAACTCTCTCGTCTACCCTTAATTGTTTAAAAATTTTATCTCAGAGGGGATGTGTAAAAACTAATCTTGTCCAACTTTGTCCAAAATATTTGAGACGCTTTCAAAAGCCACCATGATGATGAGCTTGGGGTGATATAATGGCAAAATGTTTACATTTCCACGATAAGTGCATTGCTTTTTTTAATGGTACAGTAAGGATTCCAGTGCACAGTTTCCAAACTTGTCCTGCATCACTTTAAGCCTGCTGACATTCTTTAAATACTTCCAACTGCACCCCAGGTCATTTATTTCTCTTGTTTGGCAGAGAGAGAAAGAGAGACTTCAGGGTCCCCAGTGTCCTGTGTCAGTTGTCTTTTAGTGATTGTGGAATTTGGTTCGGGTCCAAGGATAAGAGAGTTCCTGAGAAGAAAACTTCACTTGACTCTTCAAACCCAGGGAATGTTATGGGAATTGTCAATCTGCACAAGCAGCGCCCCACACACACACACACACACACACACACACACACACACACACACCACACACACACCCTTTAGAGAGATAGCAAGAGGGACATCTCAACTGTGTAAGCTGTCGAGATGTATATAAGTATTAATAGTATAAGGAGCAAAGGCAGGGAGAGAGACAGAGGGAACAAGAAGATAAATAAAAAAAGAAGTATATTGTTTCACACTTGATGAAGAGCAAAGGTGTGAGGAAGAAGAAATGAGATAAATATAAGTCGCTTTGGATAAGGGTGTAAATGGAAGAAGAAGAAGATGATGATGATGATGATGATGATGAATGAGGAAAAGAAGAATAAGAAAGATGGATAGTATTAAATACATAATGAGGAGCAACAGTGATAGAGAAGACGAAGTGACAAAGTGAGGGAGAAGAAGAAGAAGGACAACGACAACAACTACAATAACAGCAGCAACAACAAATATGATGAGGAGAATATGAAGCAAGATATATAATATTAAAAACATGATGATGAGTAAAGGTGAGATAAAGAAGAAGAATGAGGAGGAGAATAAGAAAGACGTATATTAATAAAGACATAATGAGCAACAGTGATAGAAAAGAAGAAGTGAGAAAGTGAGAGAAGAAGAAGAACAAAAGCAACATAGAAGATGAGGAGAATAATAAGAAAAATATATATTATTAAAAACATAAAACAATGGTGAGTAAAGGTGGGATGAAGAAGAAGGAGGAGGAGGCAAGGAAGACAGCAGAAGTAGTAGAAGCAAAATAACAGCTGTATATTCATCTAAACATAATCAGGAGCAAAGGTGAGAGAGAAGAAGAACAAGACTAATGAGGAGGAGGAGAAGCTGTTACTTAGTAAAACATAATGAGGAGGGGAAAAGAAGGAGAACAGAGAAGAAGACAAGGAAAAGTAGAATAACTGGATATTAGTATAAACATAATTAACTGCAAAAGAAGAAGAAGGAGAAGACGATGATGAAGATGATAATGAAAAAGATTGAGCCACTGGAGCTGTTTTAAGTGTGTGAGAGCCGGAGGGAGAGAGAAAGCAGGAGAAGTATGCTGATCTGCAGAGTACAGCCCCATCTACAGGCCACACACACACACACACACACACACACACACACACACACACACACACTCACACACAGACTACAACTTTTACAGTCTACAGTAACACTATACAGCTATAGCTATAGAAACACTCAAAGTCAGATGTTTGAAGGAAACAACAACAATGATAATAAGAGGAAGAATAATAAACCAGTTTATTAATTAATTATTGATGCAGTGAGTTAAAATGTGTGTTGCAAACATGAAAAAAAAGAAAATATATACAATAAAAAAAATCAATATTAACTAAAATTAAATAAATCAAATAATCAAATATAGCGTTTTGAAGCATTTGCAATCATAAAAAATAGAATTAATTAATTAATTAATCAATAGAATATTATATTTTGAGCAAATACAAACATTAAACAAATGTTTAAATAACATGTTAAAGAAAATAAACTATATTTCTAAAAACTAAATATTGGAATTTTTAAAAAAGTCTTTACATAAAAATAAAATATAGTATTTTGATAACAAGTGTTTTGTAATGGGACCTTTTGGTTTTTTTTTTTTGTTTTTGGTTTTTTTTTTTGGTCCCCATACTTTTTTGTTTATCTTGAAACATTTCAGAAAGATATCTCAGAAAAAATCTTTTTTTTTAGATGTTTATACATCTGCGCAAGTGAGAATTGACCAACCAGAGACATCCATTGTGTCCATTTGACATTTTTTAAATGTTTTTTTACACAATGTTAACGTTAAAATGTTAATATTACACATTCCTACACTTTAGAGCTTCTCCCTTAATATGCACTTTGTCTTGTAAATGAGAACAGCTTAATATCATGTACATCATGTGACAGTTAAATAGAACAAGATGCTAAAAAAATGTGATTAAAGCTTCAAATAAAATATAGGCTATCCAAAAGCAAAAGCAAGTCTACAGTATAAACTTCAGAGAGCTCATAGTATAGTGAAGATAAAGTTTGTTTGTGAAGTCCTGGGCTTCTTGTGTTGTGTTTTTAATGGTGGTATCTCAACAATGTCCCTCAGCAGTGTGTGTGTGTGTGTGTATGTATGTGCGTGTGTGTGTGTGTGTGTTTGAGTTGTGAAAGCAGAGCTGACAGAGCAGAACGGTGCAGTCATTACGGCCGCACTGCTTTCGCCTCACCACTGACTCCAGCGCGGCGAGCCTCACTTTACAGCTGACACCAAATCAATGCTGCTTTTCCACCTTATCAATTAAAGCATGTGTAATTACAACCATGCACAATCACCCTTCACAAATACTCAGACACACACACACGCACTCACAGATCCGGTGGCCTTTTCCATTCCAGCACTCAGCCTGTATCTACCACTTCATCTCGCACTGGCTGCTTTCCAGGTATTAGAGATAGGTGTGTGTGTGTGTGTGTGTGTGAGCGTGTAATAAGCGATGCATTGTCTGACACAACTCGTTCTGCACCTGATCCGAGAGGTCTTGTGTCCTGACAGGAAGTTTGGGATTCTGCCAGGACTGAAACAGCTGGCCTCGTCCACGTTGGTCCATAACATCACACAGCACGTGGAGGTAAATGAAAAATGAATACGAATCAACACCTGTGTGCCGCTGTGTGTGTGTGTGTGTGTGTGTGTGTGTGTGTGTGTTTGTGCATGTATGAGGGCACCTCCCCCAGAGCAGATGGGCCTAGCGGAGCGATTAGCAGCACATTACCTGCGCGTCTGTTTACAAACAGGAACAATGCAGGCCGTACTAATAACCCACAATCAAACATGACAATTAATATCAGCATGCTAATGGCTGCCTTCACTCCACTCGACATTGCCTGGAGCAACTCACCTTCTGACAGAGACTCGGCTACACACACACAAACGTGCGCGTGCACACTAGACACCTGTTTGAAAAAAGGTGCTGGAGTTCTGAGAGCTTCTTTTCATGATTTATACAATAATAGGAACTTTAAGCACAGGAAAAAGTGGAAAAGTTGGCAAACAAAGGAGGTGTGGCTTCACATTGAAGGGGTGTGGCCTATCACTGAAAGTGGTGTGGTCTCTTTGTGAAAGTCTTGGAACCTCCCAGTGAAGAAGGTGTGTTCTTTGTGCCTGTAAGTCCAGGTAAAGAGGGTGTGGCCTCGGTGCTTGTCAGTGCAATTGAAGAAGGCGTGGCTTCTCTGCTTGTCAATCACAGATAAGGAGGTGTGACCTGACCTATGTTTCTGTCAGTAAAAGAGAAAGAGGCGTGGCTTATGCGCTTGTCAGTTCTAGTCCTGGTGAAGAAGGAGTAGCCTGTATGTGCTTGTCAATTCTAGTCCTGGTGAAGGAGTATGTTATGTTTATATTCATAGCATTAAAAAAAAATATTATATCATTATTCTTTTGCACTGCCTGTAATATCTCACACTTCCACACTAGAACTGTGTACTGTTCAGCGCTACATTGTATCTCACTGTGCCTGTTGTCCTGTTTTAGTAGTTACTGTACTGCCTCGTGTTGTTTGCACACGTTTGCATGTGCACTTTATGTAAAAATGTGTAGGTTTATTTAGTTCTGTGTCGTCTCATGTGGTTAGTGTGGTGTTTTATGTAGCACCATGGTCCTGGAGGAACGTTGTTTCGTTTCACTGTGTATTGTACCAGCTGTATATGGTTGAAATAACAATAAAATCCAATTGACTTGACTTGGAGGTGTGGCCTATATGTGCTTGTCATTTTTAATCCTGGTGAAGGAGGTATGGCCTATATGCAGTGTTATTGGGGGAGGTGTGGCGTATGTGCTTATCAGTTCTTTTCCTTGTGAAGGGGTGTGGCCTATGTTATAGTAGTGTGTGCTCTGTCAGCATCTGCGAACTGCAACTAGGTAGACCTGTAGGTCCACCCACTGTCCTCTCAACATTTCTCCTTCTCTCTCTCTTTCTCTCTCTCTCTTTCTCTCTCTCTCTCTCTCTCTCTCTCTCTCTCTGTCTCTCTAACTCTCTCTCAATCTATGAGAGCCCAACTGTAACAACAGCGCTTCATAAACACTGGTGCATTCCAGACTGCTGAACTGAGAAACGAGTCCACCACTGAGATACAAATATTTACCCTTAGTGTGCATACGCGCGCGTGTGTGTGTGAGGCTGCAGACAGAGAGAGAATGAGTGAATGCCACCACAAGGCTCCATCCCAGTGTTCAGATAACCTTCCTCTTTCCAAAATTACAAGAAATACGTCTATGTCCAATTCACTTGTGGCAACATGTCTTCATTTCTAAGAGACAGTCCAGACAAATGATGAAGAGTATTTTAATTAAACCCTACAGCACACACTTCTGATTTTTTTTGTTAAAAGTTTGTTCTTGGGAGTAAAAATGGAATGTGAAGTGTGGAATAAAGCGGCGTGTGTACAGAGAGGAGTGTAGAATGAACTCTGTGTGGTCTGGACTGAGCTGTGCTTACTCAGACCTGGTTCTGGGGCACGATGACACGAAGCAGCAGCTTGTGACATTGTTTTGTGTTTTTTTTTTTTTTTTTGGATTACAGACCCTTGGTTGAGAGAAACAAAGAGTAAAAAGACTGTCTCATTTTTTTTAACCTGATGAAAGTTGATGTCTTTCATATGTATTTTATTTTATCTGTGGCTTAATGGGACAAACACAATTGTTACACAAGTGTGGGTTTTTGTTGTTGTTATTTGGATGGATAAGTATCATTTTTCAAAAAGTTTATATTTTTATTTATTCACTGTTTGTTTTTCAAGGAAGAGGTTTGTTTTGTTACGTTGTTATTTTCCAAAATGTGGCAAAAATAATTTCTTTAAAGGTGCTAGAAGCTAATCCTGACTGTGATGTGACATCTGAAAATCACTCCCTTTTAGACTCACATGTTTGTTTGCTGTTGTTGTTGTTGTTTTTTTACTTTTCAAGTTACATGATGTCTGTGATTAACATGTGAAGTTGTTAAATTGACATTATTTTATCTTTACACATTGTGTTTGAATGCTTTTCGAGTCACCGCTGCTGTTTAAATCATATACATCATGACACAGAATCGTTGATTATAACACCACACAAAGCAGACGGTCCGTCATGGAACCTTACACATTTAAAGACATAGAAAGAAAAAGAAAGAAAGAAAGAAAGAAAGAAAGAAAGAATTAAGACTAGCGCTCTGCTGAAGTCACTCTATCCACTAAGGCAGTGGTTGTTAATTCCGACCTTTTGCTAAGTTTCACTTCACCACCTCTCCAATTTCTGCTCTGTTGCCTAAAAGAGCGGCTGCCAACGTGAGGGTGAGCGAGAGTGATTTTTGGGGTGAGTGGGTGTGATTGAGGGTGAGTCGTGCCTGATTGGTTGTTATCGTCAACAAGCCTCATTCATGGGTGACTCTCTCTCTGCGCGTCAAAAGGTTAGCCCGAGCCTGTCAGGGTGAAAGGTGAAAAAGATGGAAGTGGGGGGGGTCGTAGGTATGGGTCAGTACGCCAGTCCCATCTCATAAATCTTATTTTACACACCAGCGGGGCTTTACACCAATCACAGTCAACCAACCGGTACAGCACATAGTGTTAGCTTTGATGAAGGGTTAGGTGATGTGATCCGTGTGTTCACCTTGAACACGCGTCATTAGAGATTGACCACCATTAAAAATGAGCAGTAATTGAGACTCACTGTGTGTAGATCTGTGTGTGTGTGTGTGTGTGTGTGTGTGTTACATTCTCTGCTCTAGTGCATAATAATTACTCGCATATGTAAAGGCAGAACAGGCTCCAAATCTCCAATAGGCTCTAACATATTTTCCCACCTAAAACCTAGCAAGCTAGGTCTATAGTGTGGTTTTTACGCACGTTTTGTTTAACCCCTTACAGTCCCAGCTCCTTATGTAGTTATTCATCTTAAACCATATTATTCAGTAATTATGATGAATGACTTAGTATCTACAGTGAGGAATAGAAGAGGTGTGTAGTTACAAGAGATGGGTGTAAGTCTGGACCTGTCAATGAGTCCTGGGAGTTTAAACATCTACTAAAAAAAAATTCAAGTGTCTTTTTGGGAAAACACATGGCTTTCATGCTGTGAGTAAAGATGATGTCTCTTGTGTGGAATGACGACAAAACTGCAGTTTGTAATCTCTGTAATCTCTGCACTGCTAAAATTTTACACTTGAAGTGAGCAGCAGTGAAGCGGGAGTTTCAGCATCAAGTCTAATTTTATTATTTTTTTCCCGCCTTTCCTGCTCGCCCTCATGCTGAATTAAAGCACAAGTACACTATTAAAAGATTTAAATGTAGATGAGTTGACAAAAAGTATATATTGCACAGAAAAATATATTTGTACAGTAGTATATTTATATATATATTATATATTACCAGTTTGATGTTCATTGATGAAATAGAAATGCTTTTGTTTGTGGTGAGTGAATGTGACACTAACAGGAGGTTTTTTAGAATTCAGTCAATGTTAATATGAATTAATAACATTCAATAAGTTAAGAAATCTTACTTTAATCTTCCAAATTTAGTTAATGTGTTAATGTTAATTAGAGTAATGTGTTTTCTGTTTGTGAGACCAGTTACTGTGAAACAACTTGTTGAAATGGAGAGAATAAAGTTTTTATTTGCATTTCTTTCAGAATTCTTTTAAATTAATTATTATTAATTTATAAGAAGGCATAAAAAGCAAAACTATCAGTATCGGTTATCGGTATCGACCAATATCACTCTGAATAATCGGTTATCGGTATCGGCTGAGAAATTTAGTATAGGTGCATCTCTAGTCTATAGTTAGATTTAATGTTGTGGAACATCCGAGAGACAAGTTAGTTCCTGTTCTCACTTATGTTATAGTCAAAATAAGTAGCCTTTCCCTCACCAGCCTTGCTCTTTTCTCTGTCTTTGTTTCTATTTTCTCTCTCTTTCTCTCTCTCTTTCACACACACACGCTCTCCCTCAGAAAAGGCAGCTTGTCACTTTCAAGAGAAACTGGAAAACCCCTCTGTCCTAAAAACTTTCTTGTGCCAATAAACTTCTCAAAGCACCGTGACTGTTACAAAGTGCTTCAAACTGAGACTCCTTCTATACATGTTAAACAAATGTCCCCATATATATGTTTTACTTTGTTAAACAACACGTTTTTAAAATCTGTTTATTATTTGTCCTAGATTATATGGCACTTCCACCATATAAGTCCCTGTGTATGAGCTGTTACTATAGAAACAATACCGTATTAGAAAAAGTACATTTATATTAACCTATTGCTTATGTTACAACCAGAAGTTTTTTCCAACCTGGTATAGGAAAATAATGCACACCTTCTGACCAATCAGATTTGAGCAGCCACCCGTGCTGTGTTATGACATACATTAATGGCTAATTATGTGTGTGTGTGTGTGTGTGTGTGTGTATATATATATATATATATATACACATACAGTATCTCACAAAAGTGAGTACACCCCTCACATTTTTGTAAATATTTGATTATATCTTTTAATGTGACAACACTGAAGAAATGACACTTTGCTACAATGTAAAGTAGTGCGTGTACAGCTTGTATAACAGTGTAAATTTGTTGTCCCCTCAAAATAACTTAACTCACAGCCATTAATGTTTAAACCACTGGCAACAAAAGTGAGTACACCCCTAAGTGAAAATGTCCAAATTGGGCCCAAAGTGTCAATATTTTGTGTGGCCACCATTATTTTCCAGCATTGCCTTAACCCTCTTGGACATGGAGTTCACCAGAGCTTCACAGGTTGCCACTGGAGTCCTCTTCCACTCCTCCATGACGACATAATGGAGCTGTTGGATGTTAGAGACCTTGTGCTCTTCCACCTTCCGTTTGAGGATGCCCCACAGATGCTCAATTGGGATTAGAACATCACCTTCACCCTCAGCTTCTTTAGCAAGGCAGTGGTCATCTTGGAGGTGTGTTTGGGGTCGTTATCATGCTGGAATACTGCCCTGCGGCCCAGTCTCCGAAGGGAGGGGATCGTGCTCTGCTTCAGTATGTCACAGTACATGTTGGCATTCATGGTTCCCTCAATGAACTGTAGCTCCCCAGTGCCGGCAGCACTCATGCAGCCCCAGACCATGACACTCCCACCACCATGCTTGACTGTAGACAAGACACACTTGTCTTTGTACTCCTCACGTGGTTGCTGCCACACACGCTTGACACCATCTGAACCAAATAAGTTTATCTTGGTCTCATCAGACCATAGGACATGGTTCCAGTAATACATGTCCTTAGTCTGCTCGTATTCAGCAAACTGTTTGCGGGCTTTCTTGTGCATCATCTTTAGAAGAGGCTTCCTTCTGGGACGACAGCCATGCAGACCAATTTGATGCAGTGTGCGGTGTATGGTCTGAGCACTGACAGGCTGACCCCCACCCCTTAAACCTCTGCGGCAATGTTGGCAGCACTCATATGTCTATTTCCCAAAGACAACCTCTGGATATGACGCGGAGCACGTGCACTCAACTTCTTTGGTCGACCATTGCGAGGCCTGTTCTGAGTGGAACCGGTCCTGTTAAACCGCTGTAAGGTCTTGGCCACCGTGCTGCAGCTCAGTGTCACTGTCCTGGCAATCTTCTTATAGCCTAGGCCATCTTTATGTAGAGCAACAATTCTTTTTTTCAGATCCTCAGAGAGTTCTTTGCCATGAGGTGCCATGTTGAACTTCCAGTGACCAGTATGAGGGAGTGTGAGAGTGATGACACCAAATTAAACACACCTGCTCCCCATTCACACCTGAGGCCTTGTAATACTAACAAGTCACAAGATACCGGGGAGGGAAAATGGCTAATTGGGTTCAATTTGGACATTTTCAATTAGGGGTGTACTCACTTTTGTTGCCAACAGTTTAGACATTAATGGCTGTGTGTTGAGTTATTTTGAGGGGAGAGCAAATTTACACTGTTACACAAGCTGTACACTCACTACTTTAAATTGTAGCAAAGTGTCATTTCTTCAGTGTTGTCACATGAAAAGATATAATCAAATATTTGCAAAAATGTGAGGGGTGTACTCACTTTTGTGAGATACTGTATATGTGAGATTAGAGTGTACTATATTGTAAAAATCATGTTTGTTTTTTTTTTTAAAAATCAGTAAAGGGGTTGAAACTGAAATACTAACATCCTCTGATGCTAATCAGGAAAACAAGGTGTGTACATGTTTATATGAGTTCCAGTTTACATGAACATGATATGATCAGAGCATAAGGAAAGATAATGTACTTTGCATTGCACTGAAGCAGCTAGTAGTAGAATGATAGCTTAGATGTGCCTCCCCTTACTTAGTGACACCAACTAGCCTAGTTAGAAAAGTTTCATATTTTATCGGTCTGGTAGTCCTACAAACAGTGACAAGGCAAGTTTTATGATAAATCCAAACTTTTTCTGATCATGTCATACATTGACATGCACTAAAATTACTGAAAAAACTATGAGTTTCACTTTGTAGTGTATTTTTGTAGGTTTGATAGGTTTTGAAAGTAACATGAAAGTAAAGTAATTAGTAATCTTATTACTTTTTACATGCAGTAATCAGTAATGTAATCAGATTACAATTTTAAAGTAGTAATTAGTCACCTGTAGTGGATTACTTTTTTGAATAACTTACCCAACACTGACAATTATTATAGAAATTGCCAGTATATCTTATCTTCATGTGAATTATTATTATGGTTTATAATATAAACTGTGTTAGCTCCATTGGAAACAAACCCCAAAATCACCTCACATAATCAGAAATCCTGCTCATGGCTTCAGCATTACGTGTGTGGTTTCATTCTTGCACAATTTTGTGATCTGTATCTGCCCTTTGTCAGAACTATAGGAGTATAAAAAAAGAAAGAAAGAAATGAAACACTGGTTGTTCCTCTTTAGTGGGTGGGGCTGGTTTGATTGACATGAGATTTGACAGATCCTGCCTGAGCCGAGGTGAATTCGTTTGAACTCTCAATAAACAACACGGCCATAATGAACTCCACATGCCTTTATGTGTGTATGCGTGTGGACGTGAGTAAGTGTGCCCGCCCGTGTGGTACCGGTGTGTATAGGAAAATGTCAGGCTGATCAAACCGCTCATCTCCACTGGGCCGCTCGCATATGAAAGTGATACCCTGTCAGATTTACTGTAGAATAAATATTTGAATCAGCACTGCACTGCCATTTTAATCACACAGAGCTCGCTCTGAGTTATTCTGACTTCTTCTGCTCTTCCTGCAGCCGCATTTCAAATGAGCCGTTTATTTATCAGAGCTTAGCCCACCTGCAGATGACAAGCTAACCATGGAAATGGTCTTCCAGATTTTTTCCTTGATCGCTACCTGATTCAGCTCATCAGCTAATCATCAAGCGCTTCACAAGTGGAATCAGGTGTGGACACAACACAAGCTCATGATTGCAAATTCATAAGAACACACACATGCCAACTGGAGGTTGGAGTTAGTTAGCAGTTGTGTCATTTGTTTCGACTAATGAAATTCAATATGAATCTCATTTGTCAAAATTCTGTGTGTGATTGAATTAAAAAAAAAAAACACTAAACTGTACTGGGCTGTAACTCTCTAAAATGGACAGAACTTCAAACTGCAGTCTCTATCTGCCATCTACTGCTCAGGCCTGAAGGTGTGAGTGCTGGTAAACTTGCACATTATCACCTTTATCCCACTTACTGGCAGTCCAGAGTAATAATAATAGTTTATGTGTGTATATATAATACAAAAATAGACTAATAATAGTGAATAAACATTTTTCATAGCATTATTTCTGGTACTAATGATGCCCAATAAGTGGCATTCAGATTTGTTTGGACTGTGCATGGAAATGCAGCCTGAGCCACAGGAACTTGCATGAAGGACTCGCCACATAATTAGAGGTAAACTTTAAGTAACACTTAAAATTTTCTCAGTAACATGACAAGCTGAATTAAAAAAACAACTTATTATTAACTTCAAGAGAGAAAAAAAGAGAGGCTGGACAGGAAACAAATGTCCGTATCCAGTGTCCGTAACAGGGGTATCAAGGATAATCCTTATTCAACAATCTAGGAAAAAAGGAAAGGTTCAAAGCCAGTAAGTACAATGAAACAGAATTTAGACAACAAGGCTAATTGCTTGATAAGTCTTTACAACTTTACAAAGAAACAGGAGGGTGTACATAGCTAAAGTACTCAGGGAGCAACACAGAATAGGTGACCACAATCATGTAACAAGAATGTGCAGAGACAGAACAAGAACAGAAAATGTAAACACGGCCACCAGGCTTTCATTGGCATGTAAAACCGTGACAAACAACTTGTTTTGTGGGCGTTACAAAATGTTTAATGTAACTAAAAATGGATAAACAGTATGCTGTGTCATTCGTTAATAAATAAAAATTATAATCAACAGGCAAATTGCTGTGGTATATGAAAATTAAAACATGCTATTATAGGAAAATTATCAACTTTGGTGTGGTAACTTTTGGTGCTTCATATGAAGCTGCATCACTCTATCCTCTCGTTGATTATTTTATTATAAGAGCATGTTCTGTCATGTTGTTCCCTACATACTATACTGTTAATAGCTAAGTAATGAACTCCAGTAAAGTGGAGATGAATGGCTGTGCCTGTGAGACCATAAAAAATCTGCCATGATGTGTACAGGTTTTTTTGAGAAATCAACCAGAGAGAGAGAGACAGAGAGAAAGAGAGGGTGTCACACTTCTTTAATCAATCGTCGCTAACAGACTGTGTGACAGGATCAGACTGACTGTAGATTGATGCTGTCATTGGAGCTGGAGTGAAGTACCATACACTACCTGTTATGAAATCATTATGACAGATGAGTGGTGGTGTAGCTAGCATGTTAGCCTGCTGGTTGTTATTACTCATGTCACTCATGTACACTGTACACACACGGTAGGCCAACTATCCCTTTCCTCCTCACTCTAGAGCTATATATTTCAATAATATTTATATATTCAAAGGCTAAAAAGTCACATTTACAAATGTCCACAATCCTAAATCCTACTACTTGTCTTGCTTGATGTTTTTTTGTGGCTGAATCTCAAATGATTGTTTTTATTGAACATACACCAATCAGCCATAACATTAAAACCACTGACAGGTGACATGAATAACATTGATTATCTTGTTACATTGGCACCTGTCAAGGGGTGGGATATATATATACGTCAGCACGTTAAGAGTCAGTTCTCGAAGGTGATATATTGGAAGCAGAAAAAATGGACAAGCGTAAGCATCTGAGTGACTTTGACAACTGGGTCAGTGCATCTTCAGGTCTTGTGGGGTGTTCACGGTATGCAGTGGTTAATACCTACCAAAAGTGGTCCAAGGAAGGACAACCAGTGAACTCTACTGTAGGTATTATACATTATGTTCAATACATAATAAAAAAGTTTACATATGTATGTACACTACATGCATTATACTGTATATATTTTAAGATGCATGTGTTCATGGTTTGTATATGTTGCAGACCCCACAACAGAGGCCAAAACAACAGATGATAATATCTGAGTAAAATAAAGAGCCGGCAGAGAAAGGGGTGTAGTTCCTCTCAACTCCTCAGTTGTTTTTAGGAGGCATGCACAGTAAAGCTGCTTTCCCTCGCGATCTCCCAGATTCACTCAATAGACATGGAAATGTCAAAATAAAAGTATCTGTTTACGAATATGAGTCCTTGCGCATTTTGCAACTATTGCATCTATATCAATATGTATATATTTATGAACATCACCCTTTTGTTCCAGTTCTGAATATAACAAAAATACATACATTACACAAATGTGCACAGACTTTGTGTGTGTCACATCCTTCCTGACAAAATAAAATAGGCTCCAGCCATTAAACCTATTTGGGCTCCAAACTTACTTTTCCTTCACATCAGTATATAGGTACTGTTTAAGGGTAAGGTGTGCAATTGTATGGAATGCAGTGTATAGGATGGAAAGGTTGTGAAGGGTAATGAGGTGTAATAAAAGGTATGTGATGCAGTGCATGGGCTGCTACAGTGTTTAGTGTGCTGTGTGGTTGCAATGAAGTTTGACCAAGTGTTTCATAGGTGAACATCTGTTTTGGCTTTCTATCTCTGGTAGAATGTCTCAATTCAGCTTGGTTATTCACTTGTTGGCTTTCAGCAGTCAGCTCTATGATTTCCTCATGCTCCACATGTTCAAATAAAAGTCCCTGTTTACAAATATACAGTCCTTGTGCGTTTTGCAACTATTGCATCTATATCAATATGTATATATTTATGAACATCACCCTTTTTCTCCAGTTCTGAATATAACAAAAATACATACATTACACAAATTTGCACAGACTTTGTGTGTGTCACATATAGATGTGGCCTTCATAGGAAATGTTGCCACATTTTTTTGGTTTGTTTGTGCTTTTGTTGGTGTTTTTTTTTTTTTTTGGTGAAATTAAAAATGTGCACGGAGTTTGCATGCTCTCCCCGTGCTTTGGGGTTTTCCTCCAGGTAGTCCAATTTCCTCCCTCAGTTCAGAGACATGCATTTGAATGCATATGTGATTGTGCTCTGCGATGGGTTGGCACCCCTTCAGGGTTCCCTGAGTTCCCTGGGATAGGCTCCAGGCTACCCCATGACCCTGTGTAGGATAAGCGGTATGGAAAATGGCTGGATGGAGGGATAGTTCAAAATCAAGTTAAATCTTAACAACAAACATAAAAACACAGTAGTGAAAATGTTCTACACCACGCTCATACCATCCTACTGGCACTGTGTGTGTGTGTGTGTGTGTGTGTGTGTGTGTGTGTGTGTTTCAACTTTAAAAGTCTTAAAGCGTCTTCCATTATGGTTTTGCTCTGGAACCCTGGGACCTAACAGTAATTTCCTCACCAAATGCTGCCTGACAAAGCTAGTTTATATTCATTCTCTCTCTCTCTCTCTCTCTCTCTCTCTCTCTTTCTCTCTCTCTCTCTCTCTCTCTCACACACACACACACACACGCACACAAACACACACTGTTTTGTATCTTGGCCCTTACCTAAGTTGCCGGTGGCATGTGTTCAATCATACATGCTCCGTTTATTCACTTAAGGAGCAAGTTTAAACAGAAGAGATTTATTTTACATTAGCGTACAGGCACGGCCTGGAAGTTTAATGTGTTTTCGTGTGTGTTTTAATGTACATTTGATGCATCTTGGTTGCAGCTTAATAAAATATTTAATGATGAAAGAGGTGATGCGTCGTTTTTGCATAGCTGTATGGCCACAGGTTTAAAATAATGCCATATTCAGTGAAGCAATGCTTTCACTGACTGTTGATAAGGAGTGACCGTGTTGATGATGTAATGTCAGATTCACTGCATTTTGGAAAATAAGTGACTGGCTTGGGAAAATTTGTTGTAGTGTTCAGCTGTAGCATTTCTCACAGTAAGGAGAAACCTGCGAATGTGTTTCTCGATTCTGATTGGTCAGAAGGTGTTGAATAATTTTCTATATAAGCAGCTCTGACAGTAGTTCTGTCTTTATTAAAGCACTTGCTAAAATATGTTACACTGTAAAAAAAAATGCTGTAAATTTTACAATATTTATTGTACAGCAAAATACTGTTTTATTATTGTACATGACTATACTGTAAACGATCAGGCAATTAGAGCAGTGCACTGAGTTACATTAAAATACCAGAAAATGCAATGCATAGTGGGACATCTAAAGTTTTTGGTCAGAGTGAGAATGGTAAAAATTCTCCTTGGGTTGACCCTGGAGGTCACGTGTTCAAATCCCAGCATTGCCAAGCTTCCATAGGTAGATGAACAAAACACTTATCCTTCTGCTCAGTTGTGTCCTGCATCAGCTAAATGAACAAATGTACCGGATTATGCTTCATTTTATACTATAATTATATTTACAATATTTTACTTGCAAAATTTCAGTATATTTACTGGAATCATACAGTAATATATTATTAAAATAACAGGGATTATCTGTAAGGATATCACAGTACTCTACTGACAGTAAATTACACAGTGTCATCATAGGAAATAACACAGTGTCATCCTATGAAAATAGTCAGCAGCTGCACCATTATTTTCCTATAACTGCACAACCCCGGACTTAAGTGACTGATTGAGTGACACACCTTGTAATCTCAGGTGTGTTCCTGTTATGAGTATCGGCGACAGGTGTGGGCTATTGATTATTTCTGATGCATTTTAACTGAATATTGAGGAAGCCTAACACTTTTTAATCACATAGCCATCACCTGATGTTTGAGTCAGTGTTCATATTTTCTCGTAAAAATTTCAAAATATTTACTCAAGTACAAGTAAAACTACTTATAAAAAATAATTACTCACATAACAGTGAAAGTAAACATTAATAATTACTTGAGTAAGAGTAATAAGGTATATCATGAGAAGATGGAGGGAAAATCCTGAATCTCAGGCTACATGGAGAACTGTAAGTTACACCTCTCCTTGAAAGTCTGTCTGTTTTGTTTATTTGATATAAAACCTGGATTCCAGATGAAGCAGCATATCCCAGTCCTGTGATGGGTACAATAACACAGAACCTTTCATTTTCAACACAAAATCTCACACACACACCCCAAAGAACAAACATTTTCCCAACAGTTGACTGACTTCATTTCCACAACATGTTAACAACACGAACTTGTCAGCATCTGAATTTGAACAAGACAACAGAGAATAAAAGAACAGACCATGGAACAGAACAGAAAAGTAAGTGTGTGTGTGTGTGTGTGTGTGTGTGTGTGTGTGTGTGTGTGTGTGTGTGTGTCCTACCTCCATCGACACTTCCTCTTCTCCAGGACAGAGCCAGTAAAAAAAGTGAGCGGTTGTTGCGGACGCATTCAGACCACTGCAGCAAATTGTGTGACTCGCGACCTCATAATATAAACTAATTATTAAAACTACATTTATGCATTAACATTTAACAGTAACTGATGAACGCGACCAAATGTAGCAAAGTAAAAGTACATTTCTGTGATTAAAAATGAACTTGAGTAAGTGTATAAGTACGGCCAGTTAAACCTACCCTTAAAAGTAATTTTTTTTCAAAAGATTACTCAAGTAAATGTACAGAGAAAACGTTGCGCATTACTACCCACCTCTGAGCACATGGTTCATGCATTAATCAGCAGGGTATGTGTGTGTGTGTGTGTGTGTGTGTGTGTCTCAGGTTGTCTGTGCTGTCTGTGCTGCCAAGCCTCCGGTGTTGCTAACTGTGCCATTATCCAGTCTGTCGATGCTAAACAGATATGAAATGGTGCCACTTTGTGTCACAAATTTTTAGATTCAAGCGAGGTCAGAAAAACAAAGCCATCTGTACAGCTTCTGCCTCTTTTCACTCTTGCACACACTCTTAGACTGAATTACATTCAGGTACAGGACAGGGCAATGTTATAACTATATAAATAAATATATATATATATATATATATATATATATATATATATATATTAATTGTATACTTTTGCATATGTAACATTAAAATATTCACTCTCACTCACTCTCATTCATTTACTTATCCAGTCACACACATTCTTGCTTACATATTTACTCACTCACTCCCTGTCACTCACTCACTTATTCACTCTCATTTTGTAATAACTCAACTTAATTACAAATTTATAAACGTATTCAATCAGTCCCACTTATTCAATCATTCATTCACTTCTACTTTCACTCACTCACTTATTCGTTCACTCACTATCTCACTCGCTCACTCAGTAAATTATTTACTCACTCTCTCATTCATTTACTTATTCACTAACTGACAAATATTCACTCACTCAATTATTCGCTCGCTCGCTTACTCACTCATTCACTCAGTCACTCAATTACTCCCTCATTCACTCAGTTACTCACTGTCTCACTCAATTATTCCCTTACTCAGTTACAGATTCACTCACTCACCCACTCACTGAATTACTTACTCACACAGTAAATCACTCACTCACTCAGTCACCCACTTAATTATTTCCTTACTCACTCAATTAATTTCTCAATCACTCACTCAATTAATTACTCATTCACTCAGTCACTCACTCACTTAATTAATTACTGTCACTCACTCATACAGTCACTTACTCAGGTACTCAGTCACTCACTCAATTACTCATTCAGTCAGTCACTCACTCAGTCATTCACTCACTCATGTATTCACTCACTCACTCAGGTACTCACTCAGTTATTCACTCCCTCACTCACTCCCTCACTCAGGTACTCACTCAGTCAGTCACTCCCTCACTCAGGTACTCACTCACTTACTCTCAGGTACTCATTCACTCAGTCAGTCACTCCCTCCCTCACACCCTCACTCAGGTACGCACTCACTCACTCAGGTACTCATTCACTCAGTCAGTCACTCCCTCCCTCACTCAGGTACTTACTCACTCACTCGGGTACTCTGTCAGTCAGTCAGTCACTCACTCACTCAGGTACTCAGTCAGTTAGTCACTCACTCACTCAGGTACTCAGTCAGTTAGTCACTCACTCACTCAGGTACTCAATCAGTCAGTCTGTCACTCACTCACTCACTCAGGTACTCAGTCAGTCAGTCACTCGCTCACTCAGGTACTCTGTCAGTCAGTCACTCACTCACTCTCTCAGGTACTCAGTCAGTCAGTCAGTCAGTCAGTCAGTCACTGTCACTCAGGTACTCAGTCAGTCACTCAGGTACTCAGTCAGTCAGTCAGTCACTCAGGTACTTAGTCAGTCAGTCACTCACTCACTCAGGTACTCAGTCAGTCAGTCAGTCACTCAGGTACTCAGTCTGTCACTCACTCACTCACTCAGGTACTCAGTCAGTCAGTCAGTAACTCAGTCACTCAAGTACTCACTTACTCATTCAGATACTTATTCACTCAGTCGGTCACTCACTCAGGTGCTCAGTCAGTCTGTCAGTCAGTCAGTCAGTCACTCACTCACTCACTCACTCGGGTACTCACTCACACACACACTCACTCATTCAATTATGTGTATTTTTTTCTTTCTTAGTCACTCACAGATAAAATAATAATTACATAAACAGAATAACAATATGAAATAAAAGTCTTTAAAATGTCTGCTCTTTGTAATTATTACTCAAAATGGTCATTTTAATTTGTCCAATACATCTTTTTTTCCCTCCTACTTGTGCATCAGGAGGATCCTCGAGCATGTGGTGTGTTTTTTTCCTCTATTTCTATTCACATATTGTTAATTATTAATCTGAAAATGAGATCTCATCAGTTGTTGATAAACATGCATTACTGATATCGCTGTTAAGCCAAAGGAACATTCATTGTTAAACTGGGAATAGCGAAAGAGGTTTAAAAACATGACGTTGTATTTGGCTTGCTGTCACCGTGCCAACATCATCATGTCGCCTGGGGAACCGCGTCCTCTTTTCATCTTTTCTAATGGACATTCTGCTGCATACCTGCCGTCACGCGTTAAACTTTCATCCAGCTACATTTAGGCCATCATAAATAGCAGATTAGGCAGAGCGGCATGCTTTAGACGCTCCCTATGGCCGTGCTTCTGCTTTAATGAAGCCATTTCCAGCCTGTGCAGAGAGAGAGAGAGAGAGAGAGAGAGAGAGAGGTACATTGATGGGAGAGATCTGTCATTCTTATTCCCAGTGTGTGTTTAATGCATGGAGCAGAAAGCAATGAACAGACCTGGACCTGTCAACACACACAGACACACACACAGACACACACACACGCACACGCACACACACACAACGTGTAACTTACATTTCCTCCCATCTCTCTTTCCTTGTACTTTACCTTTTTCCTCTCTTATTTTTTGTCCTTTCATTTTCCTTCCTCATTTCTCTATATCCATTTTCCCTCTTCCTCTTCTTTCCATCTCCTTTGCTTCTATTCATTGCCTATCATTTTCCTATAATCACCCTTCCTTCCTCCTATCCTTCCATCCTTCTCTTTTCATTTCCTTTCCTTTCTTTCTAGTCTTATCTTTCCCAACTCTTATTCTTCCCTCTCTTTTTTCATCTTTGTTTCCTTTATTTTCTTTCTCTTCCTACATCATTTCTATTGTCCTTTTATCGTCCACCATCTTTGCCTTCCTTCACATTTCTCATCTCTTTTACTTTCATTTCTCCCTTCTGTTTCTTATTTACCTTTCTTCAGCTTCCCTTCCTTCTTCCTCTTTTTCTTTTCCATATCTTTTCCTCGCCATACGTCCTCACCTCTCTATACCCTCCTCCTCTTTTTCAGCCTCTTTTATCTTTCCCATACACCTTTGTTCTTCCACCATAATTTAATTGCTTCACTTTTCCTTCCTTTTCCTCACAGCAAACAAACAGAGAAATAGAGAGAGAGAGAGAGAGAGAGAATCTGTTTAGATTTACAGCATACATTAGTGCAGCTCTCTTAGGGAACATGTGTCACTGTAACTCAATAGAAAATTCAAACTCATGTTCCCGTCTATCCAGAGAGCCATCGAACAGCCGCAGTCGATACAGCGGGACCCCGGGTCATTACAGAGCCCACGCCAGTCTTATTTCATTACCTCTGTCTCTCTCAAGAGCCATAATGACAGTTAACATCGCCTCACATCCCACAACACAGCTGAAAAACCTGTTCAAGAAAAAAAACATATTCAACCTGAAAATCAACGCATCATTCGATGACTCAGGTTTCTCTCTAACTCTGTCTCTTTCTGTCTCTCTCTATCCCTCTCTATCTCTGTCTCCCTCTCTCTCTCTGAATGTCTCTGAACAAATAGACAAATAGCCATAACAAACTATTGATTGGCCAAAGATCTTGTCAAAATATTATATTAAAACTCCTTTTAAATAAAAGCAAATATGTACATAATTTAAAATTTGCTAATTAAATTTGAACCCTATCAGTATGCCCCTACAAACACTGAACAAATTGTCATTTTCTTTCACAAAATATAACAACAAATAGCACTGTGGAGAACAGGACTTTATTACTTTGTTACATAACTCCTGGTCTTCTACAATTCCTCAACCTCAGCTACATCACTCAAGTTTCATTTTCATCCTAAACTGGACGCTTTTTCCAAGTGTCTAATTTGACTGAGTAAGGAAGCTAACAAACTTTCCAAATCAGGAAACTGTTTATACAGTGCTGCTTCTACTCAAAAGGTCCTTTGTGTCACATCACAGCCAACTTGCAAGCTCCATTTCCCAGAACTCACCACTACAAACCAACATGGCTCAAAAAAAAACTAATCACATGACCCACTAATCACGCACTCTTCTGATTGAACTCACCGGTTGCTCATTACACGCAAACATTATAAATACTCAGCAAAATAGAAATGTCTTCTCATGTTTAACTGCTTTTATTTCCAGAAAATATTTGTATGAACATAAAAACATTCAACAACTGAGACATAAATTGAACAAGCTTCACAGACATTTGACGGAAATGGAATAATGAGTCCCTGAACAAGGGGGGGGTCAATATCAAAAGTAACAGTTAGTATCTGGTGGCCACCAGCTGCTTTAAGTACTACAGTGCATCTCATCCTCATGGACTGAACCAGATTTGTCAGTTCTTGCTGTAAGATGTTAATCCACTCTTCCACCAAGGCATTTTCAAGTTCTCCATCACTTCTGAGGGGACACATGATTACATGTAATTTTCCACTGGAAGGACGATCAGCTGTCCTTCCTGTCTCCCTGTAGCACCATCTTATGCATCTTACATTACAGACATTGCAGTTTATTGCTCTGGTCACATCTGCAGTACTCATGCCTCCCTGCAGCAGGCCTATGGCATGTTCACGCAGGTGAACAGGAACCCTAGGTGTTATGACTCGAGCAACATATATTTTGTTTGGTGTGTGTTTTCTCCACTTTCACGTTCCCTCCGCTAGCCAAACTCTTAGGTTCTTGCTATTGGTTGTCTACCACATCAATCATCATCAGTCATCACTATGTCATCACATGAAGACCCAATCAGAGCACGATGACATTATATATAAACCCAGAAATGATGAGGAAAAAGGAGAGAGAGAATGAGGAAGACGATGATAATCATTGCTCGTTTGCTTACTCAATTGATGCTCAATCTGTTAATTGCTTTTGGTTAGTAACTCGAGAATCGTTCCTTGTACTTATTGTTGGAACAACCTTTGTTTAGCCAGTACAGTTTGGCCAATTCAAACTTCTTGTGAGTGTAGTTGCGAACTTCTTGTGTGGCAACAGAGATCTCTGTCCAGCCGAACAGATCTTCCACGACCCACCAGACCAGCGAGGAGTGGATAGGGTAGTATGTCATGTGACATACATGGTGCAGTACATAGAGTTCGAAAATGTATATACACATTAGGTAAAGAGCGGGTGCCATCATTTGTATTTTTCTGCTTATATATAGCTAGAGTGGGTTAGGTAGGGTGCTCCAGCAGCGAAGATTGTTTATTTTGGGGACATTAGTCAGGTAGGAGATGTGGGTATAGTGATCATTTTGTTTTGCTGATTTCTTTGATTTAGCACTGCTCATTGTCCCTCTGTCCTGCGTTCTGAACCTGTCCAATGTAAATAGTGGTTGTATAATTGCTCCCCTGTTAATTGTAAATATTTGTTACTTGTTTTTGTACTATTAACTGTAAATACTTGTATCATTCATATTTAATACAGAACCAAAACTTATTATTTAACATTCTTCATTTCAACACATCATACCTCAATAGTGGTGATTTCCTTTATTCCCTGCTTAAATTTATTTACTTTATTTTACTTTATAATATATCTATATAGTGTCTTACGGACTGTTCCACAGGTGCATGTGTAATAATAGTTTATGGTTCTTTGAACAAGCATGAAAAGCATTGTTTAAACCCTTTCCAATAAAGATCTGTAAAGCTTAATTGGAATTTACAAAATTATCTTTAAAATACAGTCTCCTGAAAAAGGACTTTCACAAACACATTGTCCTAGTATTCCTCATGTTGGTTTTCTTATTTTTCTATATATTTTCTATCCATCCTTCCATCCATCTTCTACCGCTTACTCCTTCTTCAGGGTCACGGGGAAACCTGGAGCCAATCCCAGGGAGCATCGGGCACAAGGCGGGGTACACCCTGGACAGGGTGCCAGTCCATCGCAGGGCAATATATTTTCTATATATTTCTATATTTCTTATTTTTTCTATATATGGCTTGGCGCACTGTGTTCCTTTTTTTTTTTTTTTTTTTTTTTTTTGAGATCCCAGCAAAGATAAATTATGTAGATTTTTTTTTTCAGTTGCTTTAATGATCTCCCAGTTTATTTTGTAATGTTTGATTACATCATCATTATTGACTAGTCATTTATTTTGTTTAAGTATTTGTATCTGTGAGCTTAGCCATAAGTATGAAAAAACAAGATAAAAAAAAAAGAATAAAAAATGTAGAAACTGATGTGTATATATGGAGGGTAATAATTGGTGAATTTAGGTTGATACAGAGTTGCATCTGAATATTCAAATGAGAATCGCCACAGTAAACACCACATCATTACCTCTGTCATTATGTATGCAAGAGACTCAGGAATGAATGCTAATATAAGTTGCATCTTACAAATGGGAGCTCCTATACGTATTCAATCAAAAGAGTTAAAAGACTGAACAACTGTGTGAAGCCGTTTCTTTTTTTGAATATCCCTGGGAAAATATCCTTAATTCAAACGTAGCAATATTATCGGAATTCTGATTTTCCAAATTCTGACATATGTTTTTGATTTTCCCTTTCTTATTTTGTCCCTTACAATACTAAAATTTTAAAATATATAATATCTATAAATATATATAAACATAGAACATAAGTTTTTCCACATCAGGATCAGTTAAAGAATCCTTTAGACTTAGAGGAGTCATTAGACTTAAAATTGTTTCTCAATGGTTATTTGAATGATTAAATGGTTCTAAGCTTCCTAAAAAAGTTCTATATGGAATAATTTATGAACGAAGTATTTGCTCAAGATTCCTGATAAAACATAAGGTTTCTCACAGATAGACCAATTAAATAACCCTTTAGTCCAACTATGATTGTGCTCTCTGATTACACTCTTAGAAACAGGGTTCCTCAAGGGTTATTTAGTGGTTAAATGTGTATAAGCTTATTAAGAAGTTTTCTTTGGAACCTTTTGGGGAAGAGGAACCCTTTGGTGTAGATTTTACATAGAACATTAAAATTGTCTCACAGAGAGACCAATTAAAGTACTCTTCACTCCTAGTAATGGGATAATAATAATAATGTTCCTCATGGGTTCTTTGGATGGTTAAATGGCTCTAAGTTTGTTAAATAAGTTCTAGCTGCCAGCTTTTGTGATAGAGACACCTTTTGGGCTAGATTCCAGATATAACATTTAAGTTTTCCCAAAGAGAGATCAGTTTAAGAACCCTTTAGACCAACTATGATTGTGCTCTTTGATTACACTCTTAGAAAAATGGTTCCACAAGGATTATTTGGGTGGTAAAATGGTTCTAAGTTTCTTAAAGAGGTCATAACATGATTTTTCATGTTTTCCTTCTGTTTGGTAGTGTAATGTATGTGTTCCCTTTCAAAGGGAACTCAATGTTGTGTGAGTTTCACACTGTGGGAAGCACACTCACACATAACCAGCATCTGAAGCTTGTGTAACATTATGCCTATTTATAGGCCTGCTGTGATCAGGTGACATGGGAATTATGCATGTCTTGTGATATAAGAACGGCACCTGTGAACCACGCCATCAGCCTTATGATCTTCAGTGAGACTGCATGTCAGTCATTTGTATAATGCTAACAAAAAGACTCTTCATTTCCTCTCTAGCTTTTCAAAAAAAAGAAAGAAAAATCTCTTTACTTTTGTCCCTTTTTTTAAAAAAAAGAGAAAAGGGTTAGGGTTAGGGTAAGGTTTAGGGAACTGTGTAAACTGTGGGTCTGGCCCCTGTGGGACACCAGCTCATATATTCTGGTCTCACAACTAAGTTTGTAGAGACCATGTTGAACGCTAGAGCACCATCCAGGTGGAAATTGTATGCGTTCAAGTGGCAGTTTTTTGTCACATTGTGTGAGGAATGTCAGCTAGACCCAGTGAACTGCACAATAGCTACAGTCCTGGAGTTCTTTCAAGGGTGTTTCTCAGCAGGGTTGGCTCCTTCTACAATCAGGGTCTATGTGGCCAGCGATTCCCCTTGTGATGGAGCCTCTGTGGAGCAATATCCTCTAACTTCGAGGCTTAAGCATGGTTTCAGGCAACTGAGGCCCATCTGCAGACCACACATACCTTCCTGGGACCTTTCTGTGGTCCTGGAAGGTCTGTCTGGTGCCCCATTTGAGCCCTTAGAGTCAGACTCTGAGAAGCTTCTGTCTCTAAAGGTAGCTCTTCTGCTGGCCCTAACATGTCTCAAGCGAGTAGTGCGTATGTCTGCTGCCCAGCCAGTAGTGTTGCAGGCTTTCTGCCGTCCGCCGTTCCTCACACCAGAACAAGAGAAATCGCACCTGCTGTGTCCAGTAAGGGTGCTCTGTACTTACGTCCACCACTCTGGCCAGTGGCGTAAGTCGGAGCAGCTGCTGGTCTACTTTGTCAGTGACAGTAAAGGTGATGCTGTGTCAAAGCAGCACATCTCTAATTGGATAGTGGAAGCAATCTCTATCGCTTATGAGGCATGTGTGAGCTTAACATGTCTCCATTAACTCCATTAACTCCAGGACTGTAGCTGTTGTGCAGTTCACTAGGTCTAGCTGACATTCCTCACACAATGTGACAAAAAGTTGCCACTTGAACGCATACAATTTCCACCTGGATGGTGCTCTAGCGTTCAACATGTTCAACAGTCTCGCTATGCCTCTGGGCATTAGGGCTCATTCCACTAGGAGAGTCACCTCCTCAATGGCTTTGTCCAAAGGGGTACCCTTACAGGATGTGTGTGCTGCAGCAGGGTGGTTTACACCACACACATTATTTCGATATTACAGTCTGGATATACATTCCACCCCAGGCTCGAGTGTCTTACAGTGACTCTCTGCCTCGGATCTTTTGAACAGGCCATGCCCTCAGTATGATGGAGGGGTATTCTAGTTCCAACAGCATTAAGCTCACCCAATGTCAAGTTCCCTTTGAAAGGGAGTGTCTGGGTTACCCTCTTCCCTAAGAAGAGAACAAGACGTTGCGTAGCTTTGTCATACTGCTGCATGCCTGTGAATTGCAGCTTCACTTCAGATAATAGAGGTTGATGGCGCAGATCACAGGTGCCTTTTTTATATCACCTGACGCACTTAATTGCCACATCACCTTATCACGGCAGGCCTATAAATAGGCATGATGTTACACAAGCTTCAGATGCCGGTCACGCACGAGGTCACTTCCCACAGTTAAGCTCACACAACGTCTCATTCCCTTCTCAGGAAACAGGGTAATCCAGACGTTTGTGCATGCATAAGCTCTGCAAAGTCCCAAAACTCATATTTTCCCCCAAAGGGATTAATTCTATCTAACAGGGACACTGCTCCAAACACGTTGTTTGAGGTCCAGATTTACTTCTGTAACATGTCTACGTCACAGTGTGCACTATCAGCATAATCCTGCCCAAAGGTATCAGAAAGAAAGAAGGCGAGGGTTCAGTGATGTCATGATATGAAGTTGTGATGGATGCAAATGCAGATTTTTAAACATTTAATACCAAACAAACAAAATACAAAAGACTCTACAACTAGGATACAAAACACTGTGGCAAAGACAAAACACAGTAGCAGAGACAAAGGTATAGTTAGACGACGTGAGACAAGGAAGCAGTGCAAACAGTGGCTATATATAGGAGTGCTTTTTTACCAGAAAGTGATTCAGGTGCAGGTGGTCATGTGACTGATGAGTACGGTGCAGTGGCTGCTGGGAACTGAAGTCCAGAGTTCCTTCCCTGATACATGACAGAACCCCCCCATGGGCACCTCTTCCGGAGCGCCAAAATACACTCCCTCCCTCTGGCGGTCCTGGCCCCCTGGGCAAAATGTCCCCAGCTGAACCAGAAGACTGAGCGGCATCCTCAGCGGAGCAAGAAAGCAAAGCGACATCCTCCGTGGAGCAGGTAAGCAGAGTGACGTCCTCAGTGGAACAGGTAAGCAGAGAGACATCCTCAGCAGAACAGGAATGCAGAGCTATGTCCTCAGCTGGGCAGGAAGGCAGAACTTGGTTGTCTGTGTCAGCAGACTCGGGCATGATATCCCCGGCCCGGCTTGAATGCAGAGCGATGGCCACTGCACAGCCAGTGGGAGGAACAAGGCTCAAGGCGGAGCCTGAGGGGGAAAGTGACATTCCCCATGATGCTAGAAGGGAGAGTGCCGCTCTCAGCATGGTTCACAGGGGGAGTGAAGTTCTCCGTGAGGCCAGAGAGGGGAGCGAGGTTCTCCGCGAAGGCCAAAGGGAGGAACGATGCTCTCCGCGAAGCATGAGGGGGAAACGATGCCCTCGGTGGAGCAGGAAGGGGGAGTGACATACAGCATGAAGCAAAGAAGAGGAGCGACGTCTTCAGCGGAACATGGAGGCAGAGTGATGTCCTCAGCGAAGCAGGATGACAGAGCAATGACCTCAGCCGAGCAGGAAGGCAGAACTACGTCCTCAGCCGAGCAGGAAAGTGGAGCGAAGTCCTCAGCCGAACAGGTAGGCAGAACGACGTCCTCAGCCGGGCAGAAAAGCAGAGTGGCTTCCTCAGCGGTGCGGTAAAGCCGTGCGATGCCCTCAGCGGAGCAGAAAAGCAGGGCAAGGTCCTCAGCGGAGCTCATAGCGGAGCAGGCAAACAGAGCAGAGCACTTGGGCATGTCGGGACGCGGAGCAACGTCCTCTGTGAAACAGGAGAACAAAGCGGAACACTTGGGCATGTCAGGAGACAGAGCAACATCTTCAGCAAAACAGAAAAGCTGAGTGGCAACCTCAGACGAGCAGGGAGGCTGACTGACATTCTCTGTTGACTCGGTTTGCTGGACGAGATCCACAATAGGGGAGTGAGGGTGGGAGGTGGTTCCAGCCCGGTTAAAAGGCTCCCACTTGTACAGGGACTCCTGGACCCTGAAAAATTCTGCTGCATCCATGGGTCGGTCTCACGTTCTCTCATGATACGAAGTTGAGACGGATGCAAGTGCAGATTTTTAAACATTTAATACCAAACAAACAAAATACAAAAGACTCTACAACTAGGATACAAAACACTGTGGCAAAGACAAAACACGGTAGCAGAGACAAAGGTATAGTTAGACGACATGAGACAAGGAAGCAGTGCAAACAGTGGCTATATATAGGAGTGCTCGTTTACCAGAAAGTGATTCAGGTGCAAGTGGTCATGTGACTGATGAGTACGGTGCAGTGGCTGCTGGGAACTGAAGTCCAGAGTTCCTTCCCTGATACATGACATACATTCAGGTGCCATGTCACAGGGACACTGTGTGTTTCGGTGCCAAAGCAAAACCTTGTTTAGTCTTCCGAAAACAGACGAAATTAGGAATCCGTGGTTACTGTTTATTTATAATGCTGTTCCTGAGCAGTACAACCCAAACGTTTGTTTGTGCACAGCTCATTTTGTGGAGGACAGCTTCCTGGACAAGGCAGGCTACACACAGTGGCTACTCCTGAAAAGTGGGGCAATTCCCATTTTTTCGGACAATCTTGTGCTTCTGAATCAGAACCTGTAAGTGTGTTTGATTATTTTATGGCATATCTGCTATTGACTGTTCACAATACAAAATGGAGTTTTGTATTTGACAAATAATGTTTTAGTAAAAATGTTTTTTTTAAAAATCATGATCTGACCCCTTTAAAGAAGTTCTATTTGGAACCTTTTGTGATCGAGAAACTCACTGGTCTAAATTATATGTAGAACATTAAGGCTTTCCGACATACAGTCTAATTAAAGAACCCTTTTGACTTATTATAATTGTGCTCTCTGATTACGGTCTTAGAAAAATGGTTCCTCAAGGGTTCTTTGTGTGGTTGAACAGGTCTAAATATT
The DNA here is from genome assembly GCF_023375685.1 of Ictalurus furcatus. Taxonomy (NCBI): domain Eukaryota; kingdom Metazoa; phylum Chordata; class Actinopteri; order Siluriformes; family Ictaluridae; genus Ictalurus; species Ictalurus furcatus. Next base: position 8,987,247 of record NC_071266.1, read on the forward strand.
CTAAAGAAGCTTTTGTGATAGACAAACTGTTTGGTTTAGATTCCAGATAAAACATTAAGAACTTTCTGATCACACTGTTGGAATAAAGGTTCGTCAAGGGTTCTTTTGATGAATAAATGGTTCTGAACTTCCTTAAGAAGTTCCTCAGTGGTCCCTTATGTGTTAAGGGTCCCTTAAGTTTTTGTTGTTGTTGTTGTTGTTTAAATTACACGCTTTTCAGAACATTTTTTAGGTTATCATTCCAGAAACTTTAGGTTCTTTTTCTCTAGATTGTTCACCCAGTCAGGTTTACAAGGTGTTCAGAGAACAACATTATGTCAAACATAAGGTACAGTGTTGTATGAATAAATGTAGAAACTTTTGTACAATGTTATTGCATCATGTCTTCATTATTATTTTTTTAATGTTACAGCCTCAACTTCGTAACCTTGTGTTACATATGTTAGAAATTAGTGAAGGTTCTGCTAAAGTTCTGTGTGAGCTGGGAATATGCATAATGTAATAGTTGTGGGAAATTTGTCAGTTTGTGAACATATTGCACCTTTGTGACATTTAGTCACCTAATGATATATATATATATATATAGAGAGAGAGAGAGAGAGAGAGAGAGATAGGAATTATTTCAGTTAAATTTATTTTAGTGGTTGATACTGCAGATTTAACAGAGGCTTGCGCACACACACACACACGCACACAAACATACACACACACACACACACACACACACACACAGCTCTACTGCACCAACAAACAAGCTAATTAGAAAAAAAATCACAATGATGCAAATGGCTGCTGTTTGCCTTTGCTTCTCTATCACACCCATCACACTGAATTGCACACTCTATCACACACACATGCCTTCAAACACACACTCATTTAATATGACATACTGAGTGAATTGACTTGTCACGTCTCCAATGAGCTCCAGCAAGCCGCATGAGCTGATCGTGTGACCGTTTGCCCTCAGGTACAGCGGACAGTGAGCTCTGGGTGGCAGCCAAGCGCAGCATCTGTCCACCCGGATTGACCAATAAAAGCACACCATTCTCATAAACAACAATATTCAGACAAATGGAGAGCAATGAAGGACACATTCATATCCAAATCCACACACACACGACGACGAAGGTCATCGGCAGTCCCTTCGGCTCAGCCAGTGCAGTAATTGTCTCTCTCCTGACAACTCTGCTGTGAAGACATTGAACACTACGTGAGGGAGTATTTCTGTGTGTGTGTGTGTGTGTGTGTGTGTGTGTGTGTGTGTGTGTGTGTGTGTGTGTGAGAATGATGTGAAACGATCCGGTTTTAAATAAATGATTCAAACACAAGAGGAAGGTAATGCCACTTATGCTATACTTCTCAAACTTCTCTCTGCCAGCGTCGTCTCTCTAGGGACAGCTGGGGACCTGCCCCTGCACCTTCACATGCACATACACCCAAATCTATCACACACTCTAATGATCCCCGGCTCGGATATGGCAGCCGTGCCATCGTCGGCCAGTGGTCATAGGTGTGTATGAGGGTCTCGAGAGTGCCACACTGGCCTAATGCGAATTTAATGACCTGGTGCTGCTGAATAAATGACAGGGACGTGGGCTGAAGGTGACAGTCGCTCAGCTTTGGGGACTTTATTCTCCTCATGTTTTATTAAAGTGATGAGAACGAAAACCTGGCGTTCATGCCCGTTTATTAGGCAGGAGTTGCCTAGAAAGTTGCCTGGAACCCCACGACACAAATTGTTCTCTTATGGTCTCAATGGTGTCATCTTACTGTACTGACACATTGTGTCATGAGGAAATCGCTCAGACAAGGCTGCCACCACTGAAGAAAATTCAATTACCCAAGCAGAAATGACTTGTCAGATTTTGAGTATGGACTGAGACACATTTCTTGGCATCATGCTCATCTCTGAGCTTTTTGCTTTCCTTTGGGCATCAATTTAGAATACCAAAATTAACCTAAAAGATAAAAGTTTGTATTATATACGACAGGTACTGTATAGAGAGATTTATAGTTTTATAGATTTATAGATTAATAGTTAGATATGTTGTTTTGAAACATACACAAGACAAGTTAGTTCTTGTTATCATTTACATTATAGGAATGATATCAGGCACAAAAAAAACGCAGCTTGTAATTTTAATGAGAAGCCAGAAAGCATAAACTCCTCTCTCTAAAAGTCTTTTTGTTTGGAAACTTTGTAAAACAATGTAACTGACACTCGAGACTCTGTCCAAAAATGTTAAATAAAGGTCACAAGACATCGTCATCATCACTACATCAACAATTATACATTTTCTTGGTTAAACAACATTTGTGTATTATTATTATAAAGAGATTTCTGAGGACCTCAGAAAAAGAGTTGTTGATGCTCAACAGGCTAGAAAAGGTTACAAAACCATCTCTAAAGAGTTTGGACTCCACCAATCCACAGTCAGACAGACTGTGTACAAATGGAGGAAATTCAGGACCATTATTACTCTACCCATGAGTGGCTGACCTCTTAGTTGTGTAATAGTCTTGGAGGTCATAAAGGAGCCAGTGTTACGGTACCGCCGGCAGATGGCGCTGTGGCGACAATGTGCACGAGCGGCTTGAGAGCGCGCACGTGCACATGATTGAAGTGCGCATGGACGCTAAAGCTGTGTCAAATGTTGCCAGCTGTCGGCAATCAAGAGACTGGTTACTTAAACCCCTTGCGTTGCTGCGCACATCGCGCGACATTAACCTAACATCAAGTAAAGTAAAGTAAAGCGGAGAAAGGACTAATGGTGTAAGGACTAACAGAGAAGACGACGGAATGAATAATGGTGCCAGGTTGTGATGTTGCCATTCTCTGTCTGTTTTCCTGTTCCTTAGATTACGCTTTTCTAAGAGTGTGTATGCCATGCCAGAGTTAAGATTATGTATGCCCTGTCCTAGTTAAAAGATGTGTTCATGCTCTAGTTGAATGAAGTGTTCATGCTCTAGTTAAATGATGTGTTTTCAGCCACAGTTAGATGTGTTCATGTCTTAGTTTAGAGAAGTGTTCCTGCCTAAGTTAAATGTATGTTTGGTGCATGAGTTAAGCTACTGGTTCTCGGCATACGCCTGTCCTAACTTTTGTGTTACACGTTTCATCCCGAGTTGAGGGATAGGTTTTTCATTGTAAGTCTTCAGCATAAGTTCAAATAAAGACTGTACTCCTGCACTTACTTCCTGTCTCCAAGTCCTGTTTTGTAACAGAATGCCGCGCCAAACCGTGGAAGTAGCAAGAGAGCTCCTGGTCGGGAGATGCTCGGATTACTGGCCACGTTTCCTCTCAGTCCAGTTTCCACAGAGGACGGCCACCGAACTCAGGAACCGCAGGAACTGCGGAACTGCAGGAACTGCCATTCCTGTTCCTCAGCCAGGTGTACTTTGCCAGCCTGGCGCCCCCCAAGCCTACCAAGAAACAGTGGCTGGGCTTCCTAGTATCCCGGTTTTATGGCCCGGCCCGAGATTGGGCAGAGCAGCTGGCCCGTTCAGGGTCCAGTGCCCTCCATGATGTCACCCAGTTCTCTGAACGTTTTCTGAAGGAGTTCTTGCAGCCGGGGCAACTAAACCACCTGGATGTGCTGGAGAGGGGAATCGAGGTGACGGACAAGGAGAACTGCCCATTCCACCTCTATTATGCATGGCTGGACCAGATTGAAGCAGCAGCTTCGCCTCAGGTTCCGGTCAACGTGGTGGAGAGGACGTCTAGATGTATGTCTGAGGGCTGCGGGAAGGAGACCAAGCTACAATGCCCTACCTGCAAAAATCTGGGTCTCCAGGAAGCATTCTACAGCTCAAAGGAATGCTTCAAGAGTAGCTGGCGGGAGCATAAACAATTACACTGGTGAGCCCGTGCGGAGATCCAGCTTGAGGTCAACAGGGCGACCTCAGAGCTCCCGCCAGAGGTCAACCAGGTGACCCCAGAGCCCCAACCTGAGACCTGCGGGGAGGTCTCGGCTCCAGAGCTCCAGCCCAAGGTTAACCTGGCAACCTCTGGGCCCCTGTCTAACTGTCTCAACTTGGCGGCCTCAGAGCTCCAGCCCGAGACCTACGGGGAGGTCTCAGCTCCGGAGCTCCAGCCCAAGGTTAACCTGGCGACCTCTGGGCCCCCGTCTGAGGTCAACTTGGCGGCCTCAGAGCTCCAGCCCGAGACCTACTGGGAGGTGTCAGCTCCGGAGCTCCAGCCCGAGGTTAACCTGGTGACCTCTGGGCCCCCATCTGAGATCAACTTGGCGACCTCAGAGCTCCAGCCCGATACCTACGGGGAGGTCTCAGCTCCGGAGCCCCAGCCCAAGGTTAACCCGGCAACCTTGGAGCTCCAACCAGAGACCCACAGGGAGGTCTCTGCCACTGAGAAAGCTGCCCTGCTGTCCTGTCCTACTGAGGAAGCTGTTCCACTGTCCTGTCCTGCCGAGGAAGCTGTCCCACTGTCCTGTCCTGCTGAGGAAGCTGTTCCACTGTCCTGTCCTGCTGAGGAACCTATCCTGCTGCCCTGTCCTGCTGAGGAAGCTATCCTGCTGTCCTGTCCTGCTGAGTAAGCTGTCCCACTGCCCTGTCCTGTTAGGAAGCAATCCTGCTGTCCTGTCCTGCTGAGGAACCTGTTCCACTGTCCAGTCCTGCTGAGGAAGCTGTTCCACTGTCCTGTCCTGCTGAGGAAGCTGTCCCACTGCCCTGTCCTGTTAGGAAGCAATCCTGCTGTCCTGTCCTGCTGAGGAACCTGTTCCACTGTCCAGTCCTGCTGAGGAAGCTGTCCCACTGTCCTGTCCTGCTGAGGAAGCTGTCCCGCTGCCCTGTCCTGCTGAGGAAGCTGTCCTGCTGTCCAGCCCAGCCGAGGAAGCTGTCCTGCTGTCCAGCCCAGCTGAGGAAGCTGTCCCGCTGTCCAGCCCAGCCGAGGAAGCTGTCTCGCTGTCCAGCCCCACTGGGGACATCGCCCAGCATTCCAGTCCCACTGAGGACGTTGCCCAGCGTTCCAGTCCTGCTGAGGACATCGCTCAGCGTTCCAGTCTTGCTGAGGACGTCACCTAGCGTTCCAATCCCGCTGCGGAAGGTGCCCCGAGCTTCTGTCCCACTGGGGGTGGTGCTCCGCCTGTCTGCTGCCCGACGGAGGCCGCCCTGTTTTCCGATGCATCAAGAGACAGATTACACAGCGGCCCATGACCCCCGTTGGAGGGGGGTTTTTGGCACTCCAGGAGGAGCGCCTTTGGAGTGGGGTTCTGTTACGGTACTGCCAGCAGATGGCGCTGTGGCAACAACGTGCACGAGTGGCTTGAGAGCGCGCACATGCACGTGGTTGAAGTGCGCATGGATGCTAAAGCTGTGTCAAGTGTTGCCAGCTGTCAGCAATCAAGAGACTGGTTACTTAAACCCCTCGCGTTGCTGCGCACATTGCGTGGCATTAACCTAACTTCAAGTAAAGTAAAGTAAAGTGGAGAAAGGACTAATGGTGTAAGGACTAACAGAGAAGATGACGGAATGAATAATGGTGCCAGGTTGTGCTGTTGCCATTCTCTGTCTGTTTTTCTGTTCCTTAGCTTACACTTTGCTAAGAGTGTTTATGCCATGCCAGAGTTAAGATTGTGTATGCCCTGTCCTAGTTAAAAGATGTGTTCATGCTCTAGTTAAAAGATGTGTTCATGTTCTAGTTAAAAGATGTGTTCATGCTCTAGTTAAATGATGTGTTCATGCTCTAGTTAAATGAAGCGTTCATGCTCTAGTTAAATGATGTGTTCATGCTCTAGTTAAATGAAGCGTTCATGCTCTAGTTAAATGATGTGTTCAGGCCACAGTTAGATGTGTTCATGTCTTAGTTTAGAGGAGTGTTCCTGCCTAAGTTAAATGTATGTTTGGTGCATGAGTTAAGCTAGTGGTTCTCGGCATAAGTTGAGGGATAGGTTTTTCATTGTGTCTTTAGCGTAAGTTCAAATAAAGACTGTACTCCTGCACTTACTTCCTGTCTCCAAGTCCTGTTTTGTAACAGCCAAGGTAATGTCTAAGCAACTAAAGTCCTCTCTCACATTGGCTAATGTTAATGTTCATGACTCCACCATCAGGAGAACACTGAACAACAATGCTGTGCATTGCAGGGTTGCAAGGAGAAAACCACTGCTCTCCAAAAAGAACATCGCTGCCCCTCTGCAGTTTGCTAAAGATAATGTGGACAAGCCAGAAAGCTATTGGAAAAATGTTTTGTGGGTAGACGAGACCAAAATAGAATTTTTGGTTTAAATGAGAAGTGATATGTTTGGAGAAATGGAAACACTGCATTCCACCATAAAAACCTTATCCAATCTGTGAAACATGCTGGTGGTAGTGTCATGCTTTAGGCCTGTTTTGCTGCATTTGGGCCGGGACAACTTGCCATCATTGATGAAATAGTGAATGCTGAATTGTGGGTCATGCAGCAAGACAACGATGCTAAGCACACAAGTCATTCTACCAAAGAATGGTTAAAGAATAAAGGTAATGTTTTGGAATGGCCAAGTCAAAGTCCTGACCTTAAGCCAATACAAATGTCGTGGAAGGACCTGAAGCAGTTGATGTGAGGAAACCCACCAACATCCCAGAATTTAATCTGTTCTGTACTGAGGAATGGGATAAAATTCCTCCAAGCTGATGTGCAGGACTGATCAACACTTACTGGAAATGTTTAGGTGCAGTTATTGCTGTACAACGGGGTCACACCAGATACTGAAAGCAAAGGTTCACATACTTTTGCCACTCACAGATATGTAATATTCTATCATTTTCTGCAACAAATAAATGATCAAGTATAACATTTTTGTCTCATTTATTTAATTGGGTTCTCTTTATTTACTTTTAGGACTTGTGTGAAAATCTGGAGATGCTTTAGATCATATTTATGCAGAATATAGAAAATTCTAAAGGGTTCACAAACTTTCTTGCACAAATGTAGGTTATGTGGAATGTTCACCATACAAGTCCCTGAAGGTGCGTCCCAGATCACATACTTATGCACTATTCTATGCCATTTTGTACTATAAATAGTGTGAGTGGAGTGTTCACAGTGAAAATTCCAACAAGAAGAAGTGCACTTCAAGTACCCGGATGATGCACTTATTTAACAGAAAAAAACGAAGTGTGGAAGGTTGGACACTTGCACTCAACAGTCACAGTTTTGCTCATGTAGCAGAAGAGAAAATATTTTCAAAAAGGCCAATAGCACTCCAGTGGACAAGACATCTTACAAATTATTAGTTTTTGTTGTGTGATTTACTTTTCAACATTTTAAAATTTCACACTATGAAGGTAGGTTTGCATAGGTCATCTACCAGGCTTTGTTATTTACCTGCTCTAATCTCACATTCCATGCATGCCATCGACTGGGAAATGACTTATACTTCCAGTTAATAAAATAAAAATGTTAGTGTTCCATTTGAGAAGATGCTACCATTCTAAAAATCATACACTAGATGGTAGAGTGTATAGTGCATAGTGTAAGTGCATCGTGTATAATACATAATTTGGGACACAACTTGAGTATGAGCTGTTACTATAGAATGAGCGCATTAATATAAACCGCTCATGTTACAGCTTAAACTACTGTCCAAGCCGTGTGGTCAAACAAAAATAATGTACATCCAATAAGAAATTCAATCAGATTTGAAAATTCAGTTGTGTTCATTTACACCAGCGCAGGCTGCAAGTCTAATCACAGATTTGTATTTGTGCACTCAATCTAATATGGTATAATTTCTATAGTATTGATACTGATATGGTGATGTTTTATGTGGGGAGGCACCGGTGACTTAGTAGTTAGCACATTTGCCTCACCATCAGGGTCGAGGGTTCGATTCCTGCTGCGACCCTGTGTGTGCGGAGCTTGCATGTTCTCCCCGTGCTGCAGGGGTTTCCTCCGGGTACACCGGTTTCCTACCCCAGTCCAAAGACATGCATGGTAGGCTGATTGGCATTTCCAAATTGTCCATAGTGTATGAATGGGTGTGTGATTGTGTGTGTGATAGTGCCCTGCAATGAGTTGGCACTCGTCCATGGTGTCCCCCTGCTCATGCCCCGAGTCCCCTGGGATAGGCTCCAGGCTCCCAGTGACCCTGTGTAGGATAAGCGGTACAGAAAATGGATAAATGTTTTATCTGAGGAGACATTTATTTAATCTTTTGGAAGGAGTCTCCAGTGCCAGTTTTTCATAACAGAAAGATAAAGCTGTAACTTTCTTGGTAACATGATATGCTGAATTTTTTCTTAGATAAATATAAGCAACTGTTTATAGCTGTTATACTGTGAATGATAACAAATACTATCACGTTTCCCAGACATTAAACCTATGCATAAACGTGACATTTATTTCTTAAAATAAATGTAATAAATGTTTCAAAGACGATCAGATTTTATTTGCTTATTTGTTTGTTTTTGTTTGTTCATTTATTAATGAACGTACACATTCTAAAATGCTTCAGTATGGGTCAAATTAAACTTTCTTCCACCACTACAGCCAGTCATAAAGATACATAGCTCTTACTTGAGCTAAGACACAAATACATATTTATGTCCAGCAAAAGCTTGCTTTCATACCAATACAGGAAGCATCACCCTGCCATAATGCTTTCTTCTTCAACTCTGAATTAATGCTTAACTCAATTAGGATTTAGGCCATTAGGGAACATTAGAAGAGTGGGAGAGCAATAGCTCAGCTGCTGAATGCTCTCTCAGATAAGTCTAGTCCTGATTTACACACTCCAGACTCTGTGATCTGTCTCTGCGCAAGAGCACATGATGGTAAACGTCACAGTGTTGCACTGTAATTGAGATGCTCGAGCACTTAGTGCCAGGTCTTGATGTTTTCCTCTGTCCCAGAGACATTCCAAGATTCATAATAAGCCAGTAATTTATTTATCAATGATGAAATAAACGCACGGAGTTCATTATTGGTCCCCAGTATATTCACATGCCGAACATGTAATCGCCTTAAGGCAATTAGGCACTTCGTAATGAGGCCAATCCAGAATTATTGCTCCTTTTGGAACAATGTATATACGTTAGCTGTGTCAGAAGATGCACACACACCACATAATGTGTGTAAAGTGTATGGATAAATCTTCCCCCCCCAACGTTAAACATTCTCTAACATCTCTCCATTTGGGGTTTATTTCATGTCATTTTAAATGAGTCCTTTTCCTTGGCTGGTTTGTCAATCAACCTGTCAGTCAACTTCACTGGACAAGATGAGTTATTATTACGGTAATGGGAAAGGAAAATAATCTGTTCAAGCAGCAAATAGCCTTAGAAAGTCTGCCAGTGGTTAAACTCCAAACCAGTAAGATATGCTATGTTCGTGACAAAGTGAGAACTGGGAAGTTTCAAAATTTATTTTAAAATTCTCTAAAATTATAAATTCTCCACATCGGAAACTATTTTGTGAAGTCGTACTTGACTGAAGTGGAATTTTTGGGATATGCTAAGTGCTAAGTATGAAAAAAGACATTAACATGTTGTAAACCTTTTGAGTATTTTTGAATTTTTCATTACATTTGTAATTTACACTGAAAAAATAATCCTCAGAACAATGTATTTAAATTAAGGGTGGAATTTCCACTTAAGTTTTAAAAAAAAAAAAGTAAATAGGTGTATAATGGCAAGTTTATATTAAACCCATTAAATAGAAATACTGTATGTGAATTTATAAACTTAATTTATTGGAGTAACATGGACATTATATTAATATAGAAAAGCTACATAAGGTCATCACTTTTTAGAGTGTAGTTGGATCATTTAAAGGTTCGTTCATTTTGTGTAAGATTGTGTTTTTAATTAAACTGAGAGTTTTGTTTTTCTTTAAGATATTACAAATAAATTAGCTTAGCTTACATCGTAAATCTACTTTGAAAAATTAAATTAGCATTCAAATCTTCTCAGTTAATTTTATTCTGTTTATCCCCCCACCTTAAATAGTTTTGGTCGTGTGATCAAATCTCTAGTCAAAAAATAAATGCACTGTAAGACCCCTTGCTAAAGCTACCAACATAATGTTAGCTAACATAATATCTAGCTAAAAGAGTAGAGTGTACCTGTGTTGGTACTCTACTATACTGCACCTTACCATACTCTCCGATTGACTTTGATGTATTGGTCATTGTACTGAAGAGCTAACACTGGCTAATGTTACAACAAATAGGACTGGGAAAACCTTCCCAATTTTACATGAAGTTGACAGACAAGCTGATTGTAAGTGATAACAGGTGCAAACTTGTTTCGTGGATATTCACAACATTAAATGTAACTAGAGTATAAACAGCTAAAAAGTATGACGTTCTTTAAAAAAAATTAATTTTAAGCAAATCATCAGCTTCGGGCTGGTAACATTTAATTCAGCTTTGCATCAGGTTGCACCCCACCAATATGTTATTGATTATTTTCCTATACAGTGTGTATAGATGTTCCCTTTACTTAGTCATCTTTGTTCCTATATATTAGTTCCCTGTCCATACCAGTTCATCCAGTGGTATTACAAATGGCACTTTTATGTTGGCCTACAACATAAAATGTAACAATAAAGGGATTAAAAGTATGATGTTCTTTAATAAATGAAAATAATTGTTGGCAAACTGCTATGCTATAAGTGGAATAACATTCATGCTGTTATATGAAAATAATCAACTTCTGGTTGGTTACAGTTTTGCAGCAGGCCACTGCTGATTACTTTCTTGTAACAGCACACCCTCAAACTATTTTATTCCTCTCAATGCTTATTTAGCCATCTTTGTTCCTATACTAGTTCCTCTGTCTGCAGATAAACATCCGGCACAGATAAAGCGCCCTGTGGCTAAACAGTGACCCTGGTGTTTGACACTGTAAATAATTTGTCAATCACAGATGCTTATGGCTCCATTTAGTGACGGACGGCCATCAGACACATGGCACAGAACGTGTTGGGGCAGTGCCCTCGCCAAGGCTTTATCCAGTCGAGTCCATCGTTCAGCCGTTGCTGTGCCCTCCGTATGCCCTCCGGATGAACACCTGCCTGGCTGTGCGACCCTGCCCTCCTCTCTTTCGCCTGCCTAATGTTGATGAGCTCTCAGCAGTACAGCAGGAGAGGCCATTTCACCCCTCTCAAGCCATTAACGCCGCACTAATGCCCCTTCCTACTGCTACAACCAGCGCAGGCCTGATGGATGTGTGTGTGTGTGTGTGTGTGTGTGTGTGTGTGTGTGTGTGTGTGTAAGGGGGGAAATATGAGATGCTGCTCAAGGTGGAGGTCTCGTGCTGTGTGTTTTGGTGTGGTTGCAAATTTGTGCTCATCTGTTATGAGTGTCATGAATAAATTCCCTTGGATGTATTATATTTCACTTTATACCACAGTGCTGTCGAATTCTCAATTTTGATTGGCCAGAAGGTGTTTATAATTTTCTATAACAGCAGTTCTGACAGTAGTTCCAGCTACAAGGCAAAGCACAGGGTTATATTAAAGTGTTTTTTTTTTTCTAATATGTTATCGGTTCTATAGCAACAGTTAATTCATGTGGACTTTAAAATGGACACTCAACATAATTTAAGCCTTAAAATAAAAAATAAAAAATTGTGTTGTTATTTAACAAAGAAAAATGTTTCTTTAAGGAGGCATTTGTTTATTATTTGTGGAAGGAGGCCTCACTGTCAGCACTTTGTAACAGTCAAAGTGTGTTTGTAACACACACACACACACACACACACACGCACACACAGGGAGTACAACCCAGCCCGGCCTGTTTTTGCATAATTATATAATTAACAAACTCAGTTTATTTAATGTGCTCTGAATACATTAGGTTAACTAGTAGGGCATAATTATTACTAATTAATTACAGAATAAATAATAATTACTTGGCAAGGGGCTTGGCATCAGTGTGTCGGTGTACACATGTAAATAAGTGTTATCAATTATGTTTTGGTAATTAAGTTTTCTGGGCTGCATTGTTGCTGTTGTTGTTACTGTACAACAACGAAACATTTATAATAAAGAAAGAGGACCGATCAGTAGCAACAATGATCAGCGCATTAGATAGGACAGTATTAAGAGTAATCACAGCATATGTGTTTAACCTTTAAGTCAGCATGGCGGAATAATAAACAGTCATAGCTCAAGCAAGAGAAATATGTCAGTGTCTTCGCTAATACATCGTCATTAACCTTGTCAAAGAGCCGCCATAGAAAGAATGGAATCTCATGCAAAGGCAAAATCTGTGAAGCAACCAATCTTTTTTTTCCGTCTTAAGAAGTCAAGGACAAACTGGAAATTACTTGCAATGCTTCTCCTATACCCCACTCTGCTCTTGTCTACTCTATACTTTCTTATACTCTGGACTTCAGTAAAAGACAAGGTACGTGGCGTTCATATGGTGCCGATTATCATCCACAGACAGAAAGCAGAAAACTGAGGAATGATGAATTCGCTCACTTATCCGACGTCCGAATGAAATATGAGCACAGATAATAATCAACATTTAGTCCTGCCATATGCTCGTGATGTCCTGCCAAGCGCTTAGGTACAAGGGCTCTGAGCGTCGAGGTGAGATTTAAAAATTGCCCCATTGTGAAAAAAAAAACGTTACATCGAAATGTCATTTCTTGACTGTCAGTCGTCTCCAAAAACGTCCTTGCCTATATTTATTTGAAATGATCATTACACTGCATTGATAAGTGGCTGCATTGTAGGAGTTGACTGATTGCACTGAGTCACATCTGTTGGCTCAGCTCTCTAATTAGAGCTCCCAAATGCTTCTTTGTTCAGTAGCACTGCCAGATTTTTTCCCTAAATCTGTCAAAGTTAGCTATATGATGACCCATGATTGTCTATTTTGCTTGTCTGTTCACTTATATTGTTCGGTGAAATATTTACTGTTAACTCATCATTATGTTGCATTGTGACAATATAGTAGACACTATGTATGTAAAAACAAAACAAAACAAAAAAAAACTTAAAGTTAAGTAAAAAAAAATATATTATGTGTACATTATCGGTGGGATTTACAGTTTCCGGTTTCTCTGTAGCATGGCAAACAAAAAAATTTTTGTCCTAATAAGTTCAAGGGTGAGGAAAAGAGGGAATCTGGTGAGGGAATGACTGTTTATATGTAGCTACTATAACATAACTTCTTTCGCAGACTTTCAGTAATGTTAAATGTAACTATAAATTCTGGGTTCCATTCCCGCCATGGCCCTGTGTGTGAACTTTGCATGTTCTACCCGTGTTGCGGGGGGTTCCTCCGGGTACTCCGGTTTCCTCCCCCAGTCCAAACACATGCATGGTAAGCTGATTGGCATGTCCAAAGTGTCCGTAGTGTATGAATTGGTGTGTGAATGTGAATGTGTATGCGATTGTTCCCTGCGATGGATTGGCACCCCATCCAGGGTGTACCCCGCCCTGTGCTCCATGCTCCCCGGGATAGTCTCCAGGTTCCCCGCAACCCTGAAGGATAAGCGGTATAGAAGATGGATGGATAAATGAATAATAATAATAATAATAATACAACCCCAATTCTGAAAAAAAATTATATATATATATATATATATATATATATATATATATATATATATATATATATATATATAGTGGTGCTTGAAAGTTTGTAGAATTCTTTTATATATCTGCATAAATATGACTTAAAATATCATAAGATTTTCCTACAAGTCCTAAAAGTAGATAAAAACAAACCCAATTAAACAAATCAGACAAAAATATTATACTTGGTCATTTATTTATTGAGGAAAATGATCCAATATTACATATCTGTGAGGGCAAAAGTATGCAAACCTCTAAGATTAGCAGTTTAATTTAAAGGTGATATGCTAAGTATTAGGCCACATTTACACTACATTGTTGAAGTGACCCAATTCCGATTTTTTCCTCCCATGTGGCACAGATCGGATATGACCCCTGAACATGTAAGCAGGAAAAAGAACATGGATTCCAATATTCTCAGATCTGTTTCAGGCCTCATTCATATGTGGAAATAAATCTGATATGAATCAGATATGTTCATTTGCATCTGGCATGTAAGCGGACAGATCGAATACTCCCCTGTCAATGCGAGTCATATGTCATTAAAAAAGCGATGGCGGCGAATGACGTCAACTCAGGTGGACACCAACCTTGAAAATACAACTCTCAACAAGGGCTTTCTTCTTTTTCCCTCCGCCTTAAGAAGCCGTTTTTTTGCTTACCTTTAAATATGGTGCGGAAAGCAAAAGCTTGTATTAAATTTTCATCTGGGTCCATTGCAAATTGTGCCATTTTTACTTCCTTTTTGTGCCTAAGCTTCCGGTAACGTCTACCTTGGGTTGTTTCACGGCGTGTATAGTGTAAATGCAGATATCGGATATAGGTCACTTTTAAAGGAAGATGTAAGCAGGTCATCAAAAAAATCAGATATAGTCAACAATCGGAATTGGGCATCAAGATCTTCAGTGTTAATGCAGCCTTAGAGTCAGGTGATTTCAATCAATGGGATGACAATCAGATGTGAGTGAGTGCCCTGTTTTATTTAAAGAACAGGGATCTATCAAAGTCTGATCTTCACAAGACATGTTTGTGGAAGTGCATGATGGCATGAACAAAGGAGATTTCTGAGGACCTCAGAAAAAGAGTTGTTGATGCTCATCAGGCTAGAAAAGGTTACAAAACCATCTCTAAAGAGTCTGGACTCCACCAATCCACAGTCAGACAGATTGGGTACAAATGGAAGAAATTCAAGACCATTGTTACCCTCCCCAGGAGTGATCAACCAACAAAGATCCCACCAAGAGCAAGACATATAATAGTCCACAAGGTCACAAAGGAGCCAGGGTAACATCTATGCAACTAAAGGCCTCTCTCACACTGGCTAATGTTAATGGTAATGCTAATGGAATACATATATCCATCCATCCACCCATTTTCTATACAGCTTATCCTTCAGGGTCACAGGGAACCTGGACCCTATCCCAGGGAGCATCGAGCACAAGGTGGGGTACATCCTGGACAGGGTGCCAATCCATAGCAGGGCACAATCATATACACATTCACATACTACAGACACTTTGGACATGCCAATCTGCCTACTATGCATGTCTTTTTACATAATGTATGCAAATGTACATATATATTCAGTCCCTCCATGATTTTGCGATCGGAGAAATTAACACAAAATCAAGCAAAAACTTGCAAGTTGTGGGAAAACGCTGTAGAATAAAAAGAGGACTGAACCTTGCTATTACTGGAAATAATCAACTTCAGGATGGTAAGAGTAACTACACTTTGCGTCAGGCCACATCACAGCACCCTGTCGTTGATTATTTTCCTATAGGAGAACAACAACAAAAAGGCAGGCTCATTGGCAGATAGTTTAGCATTGTACAGTGTGTGTGTGTGTGTGTGTGTGTGTGTGTGTGTGTGTGTTTGTGTGTGTGTGGAACACTGCGAGTGCCCTTCAAACGTTCTGTGTGAATGTAGTCGTTGAGAGACAGTCCCCGAAGCACCGTGTATGCCAACTCTCCAGCAGTAGCAGCATTAAGAGATTGGGTTTGTGAAATGCCGACAAAATGCCTCTTGGACATTTGTGCTGAAGGTAAACAAAACCGCTGGCAGCCGAGCCAATCCCTCTGCCCACGGCGCTGTCTTCATCATGACAATGCCAGACAGACAGAGATGTAGAGGGAGAGAGAGAGAGAGAGAGAGAGAGAGAGAGAGAGAGAGAGTCTGAAAGCTTTGTGCTACTTTGGAGATCTGGCTCCTGAGAAGGAGTTTCACTCAAGTGTGTTTTTGTGGTTTTCTTTTTTCTCTTCCCGAGAACTCTCTGCTCGATATTCCATCAGAGAAATTGTTGGCACCATGCAGTCCAACTTGGCAAATTCATTAAGCGCTCAGTAAATTCATGAGTATTTGCTGAGCTCCTCATTCAGGCAGACAGATACAGAATAAAGCTGCGTTCACAAGGAATATTTGGATGTGTTGCTGTTTTGTCAACTGTATAAGTATTCACCCACCCAACCCCCAACCCCCCTTGAACGTTTCCACATTTTGTACTGTTACAACCTGGAACTGAAATGGACATAATTTGAATTGTACATCATGAATTTACACATAAAAGCCCAAACACAAAATCTATATAGTTAGTAAAGGTATTTCCCAATACAAAACCTTAAAGTTGTGATTGCACTCCCAGTATTCACCCCCATTGCTATGAAACCCCTAAAGTAGTGTGCATTAGATGTCACATCAATAGTGGAAGTTAAACTGTGTGCAGTTAAAGTGTCTTGTGATCTCAATATAAATACACTTGTTCCTGGAAGAACCCAGAGTTTGAAAGAGAACACTGTACCTAAACAAACAGTCTCATTACCACATAGCAATTAAAAAAAAAAAGTTTTGGAAAAGAATTAGAGTTACTTAGGAGGTCATCCACCAAAACTCCT
>NC_071266.1:9008665-9061165 GCF_023375685.1 Ictalurus furcatus
CACACTCTTTCTCAGCTTTGCTTTCTAATTATTATTTGATTGCTCATTAGACATTGTGTTTCTCCGTGTCTCTATTTCGTTAGCAAGCAGTTGTGCATCTGCTTGTGAAGAGTTTTTTTTTTTTTTTTCCAGATTTTACTGTGTTCATCATTTAGATGGTTGTTTAAAGGATATACAGTACACACACATACACGCACACACACAAATACATATATATATATATATATATATATATATATATATATATATATATATATATATATATATATTTATATATATACACACACACTCCTTCCCCCCATCTTAGGCCGCATGATGTGCCTATGAGATCTCTTTCCTTTTTGGGGTAATGACTGTACACTGAGATTTGAAGGGCCGTTCATGACAATCCCATTTTCTGTGTAATTTCATGCTTGTCTTGTTGAATGAAGATATTGGCTGCCGTGAGGCGTCGGGTCAGAGGCTGCCGCTCCCCTCACTCCCGCTCCCCTTCCGTGTTTCCTTTCACTTGATGAAAAGTAATTCATCATTTACACCCCTGAATTCTGCCACTTTTTTCCCCTCCTCTCGCTCTCTCCGGAACAACTTTCTCCGCCGCCCCGGCCGAGTCCCCGCGGTACAGAGGTCTGCTGAAAGAGATAAATCGGTTTAATCCGGAGCCGGAGAGGTGGGGCGCCGGGTGCAGGGTGGGGGAGGGGGGTTCCTGAGGCCCTGAGCTCACTCAGACTCCTGATGGAGTGTGTCACCTCTCTCACTCCTGATGGAGTGTGTCACCTCGCTCGTCCACTCAGGAAGCCCGCAGCGACTTGGCCCGGACGCTGAAATTGATTTTCTTCTTCTCCCTCGTCTCCTCGTTGAGATCGGCTCAGCTTCCTCCGATGGAGAGCTCTGACAGCTCGTGGAGGCCTTTTGACCAATCATTTGACAGGGATCACTTTAGAAAGCCCCGCCCCCTGCACATAGAAGTTCCACTTGCACAGTGGATTAAGTTTTCATTGTCTCTCTCTGTCTGTATACAGTTTATCTGCATAGCTACTTGCCCTAACATGCGATAATTAAGATATTAATGAAACTATAAAGACGTGCTATTATAGGGAAATAATCAATGACAGGTTAGTGTGACTCGCCTTCACGTGAAACGGAGTTACTCGTACCACCCCGAAGTTCATTTTGAAGTTGACTTTCCTATAATAGCACGTATCCTAAGTGTTTTACTCCTCTTATACCAATGCGATATGCCAACAATGGCAATTTTTGCAGCAAAGTGTACTTTTTATCCATTTATAGTTTACTGTTAGTTTATAGTATAATTATGATGATTGTAATGTGTGAAGCAAGTTAATTTCCATTATCCATTACATTATAGCAGCTATAAACAGTCTTTTCCTCAGCAGCCTTTCTTTTTTCTCTCTCTCTTAGATAAAAAATGCAAAGCACACACTACTCTGCTCTGACTTTCTTATATGAGAAAACTTAAAATAACAACTTTACCTCTGATTAGCCAGCTGATTCAAATAAATTTTATTAAAAAACGCTGACATATTGCTGGAGTGGGATTGTGTATGTCTCTATGGGTGTGTTTAACAATTTGTGACATTGACATACATTTATAAAAGCTAATAAGCATATACATTTACAAAAGGAAAAATAAGAAAATTAAAGGGATGGGTAGTTTAACGTCAAACATTTTTTTAGTTCTCAGGTCTCCCTCTTAATCCTTTCAATCCGAGCTTCACCTCTCACTTTTAACATCAGCCTAGAGCATCAAATTCTCCCAACCTCTGAAAAACAGAAGTCAGCCTGTGTCTTCTGCATCTTTATTTTTTCTTCATTTATTTTTTTTTTTAATATGCTGATGCCCTCAGAACACAAATGAACTGAAGGCTGCATCATCCTACGTGTCTGTGCTGCAGCCAGCGGGCATACAGGTGCCACCCACACACACACACACACAAACACACACACACATACACACACACACACACAGAGAGAGAGAGAGAGAGAGAGAGAAGTAGAGGCCAGAAGGCCTATGAGCTGTTGTGCATGAATGAGCTGAGTGTTTAAGAGATTCATGCGCAGATGGATGCGGTGTGAGTGTCTTTGCTTAAAAATACAATTAACACTCCCTGAAGCCACATTCCCAGGACGAATATGAATGTTTAGGACAATGTTGTTTTATAAGCAAGTCACACACATACACATCATGTTCCACTACTCTCCTAAAATAAAGTAAGGAATGTAGGTTTTAATGTAAATAAGTTGCTTTCAGAGTCTTGAATCCATTTTATTCCTGCAGTTTGATTCAGAATGACTCATACTCATTCACAAAAAAGACTCTTATTTTATTATTGAACATGAGTCTGAGGAAAAAGACTTAGGTGTGGGAACGGCTGTTTATAGCTGCTGTAATGTAAGTCTAACCTGTTTTACAGATGTTCCACAATGTAACTTTAGATGAATAAAAATCATATCATATATCATGTGTTATTCTTTAATTGATAAAGTGTAATTGCTGTGGTGTAAGAGGAATAAAACACTTCAGAATGTGCTGTTATAGGAAAATCTTCAGGGTGGTAAGAGTAACTTCACTTCACGTCAGGGCGCACCACACCACCTCATCGTTGATTATTTTCCTGTAACAGCAACAATGAACAGATTACCTGAAGCTAACGGTGAAATTATTTACCAGAAATTCATCTTGAAAATGTTCTGAGCTTTATTGAGTCAAACGCATCAAGTGAAATGATAAGGCTGTTATGCTGTGGAAAACACACTCGCCGTGGAACCCAAGCCTGCAGTGAAATCACAACATAACACACACTCTGACACATTCGGCCAGTTTAGAGCTTACAGGTCTGAAGCGCCACAGCTACGATGATTATTTACGCGCATGCTAACTTGGTTATCTACACATGGAGGTGAAGTCGAGTGTTTGAATGTACAGCCGAGTCATTCCTGTCGTAAACCCTTTACCATACATCAGCCAGGCTTGAGCCATGTCGAAATTTCTCCTCACACTTCAAATTCAGCTCTGCAGCACACACTGATCCCAGAACAGCTCTCAACTCCGTGTTGTCACTTCAACCTCTCTGAAAACACTGAATCCAAATCAGCAGCTCTGAAGAAACGCTCCATATTTTAGTAAAGTGTGCTGAAAATTGGTCAGACCAGGTGCCTCGGTGCTGGCAAGCTTGAGAACTCATAGTAAATCTCTCCCTCTTCTTCTTCACACGGTGATAAATCCGTTAACTCGTGCCCTGTGTAGTGAAAGAGATAGAACATGTGAGGAAGCCAAATAATATCCAGTCCAGAATTTTACATCTGTCCCAAAACAGAAAAGTAGATTTCCTCAGAAGTGTGTAAAGAGCTGCTGGCTTCACTTTAACACAACAGATGTGTTTCAGAAAAGTCCTCTCTCTCTCTCTCTTACAGTACTGCCAAATAGCAATAAACTAGAAAAGAGAAAAGGGAAGAGATAAATACAGCAAGAGTAAATAAACATAAAGTTAAATCACTCAAGGCAATGGTCATTCAGGCCTGTTTGTGTGTGTGACTCTCTCTCTATCAGTAACTGTCTCTCTCTGTCTGACTCTCTG
This sequence comes from Ictalurus furcatus, assembly GCF_023375685.1. Classification (NCBI taxonomy): domain Eukaryota; kingdom Metazoa; phylum Chordata; class Actinopteri; order Siluriformes; family Ictaluridae; genus Ictalurus; species Ictalurus furcatus. The sequence goes on from NC_071266.1 coordinate 9,012,262, forward strand.
CGTCGTAACCCCTCTGTGTTTCTCTGTCTATCTCTCTAGGGCGTTAAATACAGCACTTAAACCTGGATTGTCATTGTTCGAAACCCCACTTTTAACCCTGGTAGAGGAATACTTCGCACTTGTAATTTAGAAGCGGGGTATTAGCACTACTTTTTACCCAGGGTTACGAAACCCTGCTGGGAATCAGGTTTATAGTGTACTGTATGAAAAGATGCAGCGTTAGAATCTTACAGCCAGATGCTTAGCAACAGACACCCAATCAGATATTGAACAGCGTCTGAATCATATCACATGCTTCATACAGTCACAGCGTGTTGTGTAAACAGTAACTGCAGCGTTTGAGGGAAAAATGAAACAAGTAATGTCAAATGGTGATGGAAAATGCTTCATTTGGGGCAGAGAGGAGACAGTTTTATTTTTACAACTATGGTCAGAAAAGTTACTGTAAATGGCAACGTTGCAATTTTAGGTGAGTTGAAAGTGAGTGAGAGATAAAGTAAGCAGGACACCATGGCCCCTGAGGTGGAGAAGACATCACACCCATGGAGGACAGAGAGATCAGCTCAGATGAGCCAAATTTGTTCAGACTGAACAAAGTTTCTCTCTCTTCCTCTTTCTGTCTCTTTGCCCCTCTTTCTGTCTTTCTTGTAGCACTTATAATAGACATGACTGTACACTCCTATACAGTTTCCGGTATCTCGGTCTCCCCGTTTCTCCATCTCTCTGCTCCAGGCTGCACCAAAAAAAAAAAGAAATAAAGATAAAAAGTAATACTTCCCCATTCTCCACAGCGCCTTTCATCATTATTCAAAAAAATCATTTTTTAATGTAACGAAGAGCTCCAATCACGTCAGGCTCTGCCTGGATCTGATGCTATCATAATTACAATTAGATTACATTATTGTAATCAGAGAAAGGGGCATCGTTAAGAGAAAGAGCGAAAATTGCTTTAGTACTGAGCAAGCACAAAATTGGAATTAATCTCCATTTAGGCATCGTAGTCCTCTCTCACGGTGAAGCGTAAAAGCCAACCGGGTTCTTCCAGGCCATCAGGATGAATTAGAGAAAAAGTAGGAACTTTCTTTGCTTCTGACATTTACGTTTTTTTTTTTTTTTTTTTTTGTGATGTTAGTTCTATTAACATCAGGGCTCTCGGGCTTTGAACTGACTACAGCGGAATTCATTATTTCTGTAATAAGTAGGATTCTGAGTTTATAAGCATGCATTAGAGAAAGAGAGAGACTGTATTAATTTGCTGGTACTGTCACTCAAAATCCATGATGCTATTTGCACACTTTTAACGGTAACAAGAAGCTTATATTTATTTTGTCACAGATTCTCCTCTCAAGCATGTGATGCACTTTGCAGCGTAACAAGTTGCTGCTCTTGTTTCGTTTTATTTATGCTCTGGTCATATAGCTTTGTTTTGGTTTCTCTCCTGTCTCCTCTCATACCTTACTACTGGTTTGTTTCCATAATGTGTGCACCTGTTCTGTGTTTAATTACTATGCTTATTTATACTCTCATTAGTGTTCCTTTGTCTTTTTGTGAAGTCTTGCCGCCTTCTTATACGCATTACCGAGGCTTGTTTTCTTTCCCTGTTTGTTGTGTTATCATTTTGATTATGGATTATCTCTTTTTGACCCCTGCATTGAACCATAATGGTGAGCCACGTTGAGTTTATGCTCTTGTGTCCTGCCTCATCACACAGCACGTTACACATTCACTATGAAAGTCCAATAACACAGTATATGATCCTACGTGGTTTAACAAATCAGTGAATTTGGTGGAATTTAGGTTTTTTAATATTTGAAACTAATTACTGGTTGCGTCTTCTGTCTAGAGTTTGCTGATTCTCATTAATGCAGCACCAAATAATGACTGTAAATTTGTGACCAAGAATTTTATCCATTTATTTCTAAATTGCTAGAAATTTCAGACATTTCTTCTTTCTCGTTGACTTTAAGCTTTTTCTCATTTTGTTATTTCACCGTGCGAAAGTATGACCTTTGCAATAAATTTTATAATATACATATTGTCTTAATTGCTTTATAAATTCATAAGAATTTTATTCAGGTGTTTTATTTCTCTTATACCCTAAGAATTTGCCAGCACTATTTATTTATTTATTTATTTATTTATTATTAATGAAAAATCGTGGGGCTTTTTATCTGTTTTTGGTTACAATTAATGTTGTGGAATGTCTTTGAAACAAGTTATTACTTTATAGCCCATTATAGCAGCTATAAACAGTCATTCCATGACTCTACTTTTTCTCTCCCTTGACGTTAATAAGCAAAAATAAAAATGCAGCTTATGATGTTCCCAAAAATAAACACAAAATCTTTTCTGTGGTGTAAAACTTACAGCTTTACCTCTGGCTGTTAGAAAGCGCTGACACAGGAGACTCCTTCCATAAAATGTTAAATAAACATCTCTTCACAGAGAACTTCACCATATCAACCATTATGCACATTTTTAAAATCAGTTGATGTGGCACGTCCATTAAGTTGTTACTATAGAAACAATAATGTATCAGAATGAGTGCACTGATATCTGAACAATCAGATTTGAGAATTCAACACCTCTGTGCTATAACTATACAGTAGTTATACCACACTGGAATACACTTTCTTTTCTACCTGAGTAGTTCTATTATTTTTCTTAAATGTCACAATTGAAGATATTCTCTAAACTGCTCTGACAGCTCAGCGATAATTCACTGATTAAACTTTACTTTCTCAGCTTCCTCCTTTTCCGTAATTTACACTTTTCTTCCTTTTCTTTTTTTTTTTTAGAAGCGGTCTAAGATTAATGTGTCTGTCTGTAAATTACACACTGTGTGCTCGTTTATCAGGTCAGAGCGTCCTCCTTTACACTTTAGCAGACTTTACCAGACACACACTATGAGACTATGAGCTTCCTTTCTTTTCAGGTTTGAAAAGTTTTATTGCGGTTTTATCACGTGTAATGATGTGATGTATAAAAATGACTTAGATGTGGTTTAAATGTGTCTTGGTTGCATTTACATCTCTAGCTAGACAAAATTCTGATAATCAAGAGACGGTCATTAATGACATAGCAATAGGCTTTTGTTTATGATATTACAAGAGATTACCATTAACAACATAAGAAGAGACAGTTATTAAAGAAATAACAAGAGACTGTCATTAACAACAAAATGAGACTGTCATTAACAACATAACATGACTGTTATTAATGATATAACCGGGTACTCTCATTAATGACATAACATCAGACATTTGTTAATCTCATAACAAGTGATCTCTATCCAGCTCTCTAGGATCTCTATCCAGATATAATCCTGCTACTCAAAAGACTGTCATTAATTACATAACAAGAGACTGCCATTAACTATATAACAAGAGACTGTCATTGACAACAAAACAAGGCTGTCATTAACGACATAATATGAGAATATTGTTTTAACAGGTATCCTATTATTTCCTTAATTCCATATTCTGTAAGGGATAAAACACAGCATCACATGCTGTAATAGAAAAATAATAAATGGCAGGGTGGCATGATGTGGTCCAACAGGAAGCAGAGATACTTTTACCATCCAGAAGTTTGTTCTTTTCTAATAACAGCATGTCCATAAGTGGATTATTCCTCTTATACCACATTTGTCAATGATTAATTTTTTTTATTATTATTAAAGAACAAAACATCATACTTTCTCTCTGATTATAGTTACATTTAATGTTGTGGAACGTCTTTGAAACAAGCTAGCGTTTATTATAATAGCTGACTATTTGTTTGGGGTTTTGTGTGTGTGTGTGTGTGTGTGTGTGTGTGTGTGTGTGTGTGTGTGTGTGTGTGTGTGTGTTTCATGGCCTTTGTGCTGCACATGACCTGCTGCTGACTTTGTGACAGAGAGCTACGCTGCATGACAGGCCAGTGTAATTAAAGTTCCAATCATTTACCAAACTCAGTTCCGCCTGGCGTCAGACCTGCAGCATGTGGCCCCATATCGATTTCCACCAATGCCATCCAAGTATTAGGCCGGAGAGAGAGAGAGAGAGAGAGAGAGAGAGAGAGAGAGAGAGAGAGAGAGAGATTGATTGAGCATTTTAATCACTTTTTATATTGCAATAATGAGTGTGTTAATGCAATCATGTAATCTGTCTGATGATTAAAATACAGTGCAATCCAGAGTTTAGTTTGGGTCACCAAGTTCTCTGCTTAATTTCTGACCATCATCATCATCGGCATCATTATAGCATCATCATTGTGCACTGCTGCTATTGAAAGCAGGTTAGTAATTTTCCAATAAACTTGTGATAATTAGGTGATATGTTTAAGGAGAGCTCCAGGAAACACTTACACTATACTACTACTAATAAAGCTACTAACATTGGTGTAGGACAACTTAATATACTGTAGCCCTGAGATAAGACTATATTTAAAAAGACCCTATAATAGTAGCACTGTAAATCAACACTCTAAAACTGTCAACAAAATATCTATAATCTCATGAAGCAGCCTGTCAACTCATTTACAATCAAATATCTTATATTTACCTACTAGTATACCACAGCACAGTTGAATTCTCAATGATGATTGGTCAGAAGTTGGTTAATTTTCTATAGCAGCAGCTCTGACACTAGGGCTTCAAGATTTCTATTAATGCATCTTAATACATTATCATTTCTATAATAACAATTACAAAGTGACTTGTATAATGGAAGCTTGAAGCAAACAAATTTTTCGAAAATCAATCAAAAAACATGCTTGATGTGCATGACATACTGTTTGTAAATAAATAAATAAAAATATTTGTTGGCAATTAAAAAACATTGCTGGCAATTTGCTATAGTCTAAAAAGAGGAAATCACTTCAGGACATGCTGTTATAGAGAACTAATCAGCTTCCTGCTGTTAATAGTAACTTCATTTCATCAAACCAAACTGTTGTTGATTGTATCCCTATAACAGCACTTACAAATTCAACAACAATCGTGTCCAAATATTCATTCATTCATCATCTTATGTCTGTGTCTAGAGGTGGTTTAATGACTGTAGAGTGTCTAAAGAATATTACATGTAACTACAAATGGATTTTTAAAATGTAACAAATAAATGGATAAAAAATGAAAAAGAAATAAACAAATAAATTTACATTTAAGTTGCACAGCTGAAGAAATGCATAATGGATGAATGTGGGAAACTTCTGCTTGCTAAACTTAACCAGCTGGTGTCTTCAGCGCCCAAACATTTAATAAGTGTTAGTAAAAGAAAAGGTGATGTTACACAGTGGTAAACAGTCGACTGTCCCAACGTTTTTGAAGTGTGTTGCAGTCATCAGATTAGAAATGAGTTTATATTTTCAAAAATAATTTAAATTCACAAAGTAAAACATCAAATAATGTGTTAAGAATGTTTTCAATATAGTACAAGGTGAACTGTATTTTCAAATGACCCTTTTTGTTTGTTTGTTTTTTGCATTTTCCATACTGTCCCAACTTTTTCGGTATTGGAGTTTTACATAGAGGCAGGGATAGCACTTGTAACTTTTTCTTATAACTTATTTATACCCAATCCAAAAAAAAACCTCTCTAATACTTATTCAAGTTTTGCCTGAGATCAGGTAAAAAATGTGGACATGCAAGTGAAGCAATATATTTAAACAGACTTAAAAGCTCTAAAGCGCTACACTTAACATCTCTCTCTCTCTCTCTCACACACACACACACACACACACACACACACACACCATCATCTTTGCTTTTCACTGTGTTCTTTTTAGCCTGCTGTACATCATCACAGGATGGAGAAGAGATTTACGAGCTCTTCAGATTGAGGTAGAATTATCAGCTCACTGACATACATCTTGTGATATTTAAAATATCTGTGTGTGTGTGTGTGTGTGTGTGTGTGTGTGTGTGTGTTTGCAGCAGGGGCTCATCACAACCTGAGAGTTAAAACCTCATCTGTCCTCCTGTGATCCTTACAAATAGCTCCTCCTTCGCTCACAATGTGTCATTGTCGTTCAGCAGGTTGCAGTTGTAGGACTTTAGAAATCTGTCTCTCTCTGTCTGTCAGTCTCTCTCTCTCTCTCTCTCTCTCTCTCTCTCTCTCTCTCTCTACTGTGATTAGTGTGTCAGACATTAGGAATGCCAGTTTTCCGTAATCCCATCCCTCAGGCTTTTGAGCTCTACAGGTATTAGCTCTCGAAATAATCCGCAGTTCCTCAAGGAGAAAGCAGTGACGGTTTTAAGTTCAGTCTGCTAGGTGCGAGCTTCACTCCCTGACAGCAGCGATGAGACGTGTGGAGCTCCGTATGAGTCCAGGATCTGACAGAGTAATCTCAGAGTAGCGAGCGCTGCTGTAACACCTCGACATGCCAAAATTGGCTTTCTCCAAATCATATTTCTTGCATAAATATTTAATGTACACCTTCATTGAATCATTATTCTGAGCCAAATATAAGAGGTGGGAATTCTATATCTTTTCAGCGACTCAGATCAGTCGACTCAATTTGCCAATTCACTCCCAAACAACTTATTGCCACTATTTGTTCTACAGTATCAGCAGCTCAGTTTGTCCAGTGAAACCTTCAAATCTTCTTCCCTGAGACAGTCACATTACTCAACACTCTGCTGCCTAACCCAGTAAGACTCAGTACCACTGCACACCGCACTTTTTATATCAGTCACTTTTATATTATGGAACTCGTTTTTGCTGCCAGTATAGCTGCTATACTTGTGCTGTTACATCACACAATAGTTTACAGTTTACAGCTCATGTTCTGTGTATTTATTGTCTTGCGCTTGCACTCATTTGCACTTTATGTGGTCCTGTGTACTGGTCTGTGCTGCACCATGGTCCTGACAAACAACATCTTGTGGTAATGTATATAAGCTATATAGAGGAACGACAATATAAACCCACTACTCCTCCATCCTGAAGACTTTCCAGGTATATCTTAATATCTTAATCAGTTTATTATTAGGTTTAGATTACGTGATGTGTCTGATCAGCTGTTACTATAGAATATAGTACTATATTAATATGTAATATGTACTATAGAACATATTTCAATGAGCACACTGATTTAAACCTTGCAGATGGAGACGGGACTACTGTCATAGCCACCGTTATATAAATTTAATCAGCACCAGAATTGAGAAGTCAACATCATTGCTTTGTAAAGGTCAGTGTTGTTTGGTCACATCATTACTTAGTTAAAATAAAAATAAAATAAAGATATGAATCAGGGATAAAGGGTGGGGTTAGAGAATTGATGTGGGAGAAAGGAAGGGGTGAGTGGGGCAGATTATGAACCATGTGAACACACAGAGGGCAAAAGCTCGGTGCATCTGCTCACATAGTATACACACACACACACACACACACACACACACACACACACACACAAGTCCAGCAGCACAGATGAGGCATGTCTTCAGGACACACAGAGAGAGTGCCAGTTTAGCTTCCTTGTGAGGCTGCATATGGTCCTCTCTCCCTCTGCCCTCCTTTTCCACACCCCTCAGGCTATACATTGAAAAAAAGAATGCGCTCCTTCATGTACTGTACATTCCTTCATATGCCAGTGATTACATCTTCATCTTTATCTTCATCTGCATTGCTGCCCTGTACAGGATCACGCATTATGCCACAGGGTGCTCCGACAGTACATCCATCCTGTACACTTCAGTGAAGTCTGTATAATTAAGCATATCAGGTGCCTGGAGTCAGAGAAAAATGCACGGGACCCTTGTGGCATTTGTTTTCTCTCTTTCTTGCTATTATGTTACTCAGATGCCTTTATAAAGAATCAGAAAACAAAAAGCATTTAGAATGTAAACTATTTTTCTGCATGTCATACAGTATATAGTGCTAGATCAAGCTTTCCAATCAGACCATTGTTACCTTACGTAAGCTGAAACAATATCTTTGGTAAAGTGTTGTCTCGTATACTCTGTCTAAGCCGTAGTGTAACAGTTGTATTGATTTAAAACCTGGTGCATTAATACAAATTTTGATTACTGTGATACAGTCCCAGGAGGCTCAGCCAATCAGATTTTAGGACATCTGTTTGAGGGTAAAAACTTTGTAAATTATAATTAATAAATGTCTTTAGGTATCCATTTAAAATTAATATTAATATTAGGTGTTACAACATTTCATTCATTTGAATAAAGATTAGTGTGCCTGTTCCAGAAGCAGCCATGCAAGCCCAAGCCATGACACTACCTCCACCATGGTTCACAGATGAGCTTGTATGTTTTGGATCATGAGCAGATCCTTTCTTTATCCACACTGGCTTTTCCATCACTCTGGTAGAGGTTAATCTTGGTTCCAGAACTTTTGTTGCTCATCTCTGTATTTCTTTTTGTGTGTTCCAATCTGGCTTTCCCGATTACTCTGATGGGGTCACAGGGGGCACAGCCAATCAGATTTCAGGACCAACACTGTCTGTTTGAGGGTAAAAACTTTGTAAATTAGATTTAATTCATTAATTTATTTATTTATCCATTTAACATTATCAATATTAGGCTTTTTCATATTTCAAAGTTTCCTCTAATACAGAAAATTTTAATTTAATATAAGTAAAATTTTTATACATGCAAAAGGACCTCAGTATTAAAGTTTCAGCCACTGTGTTTTCCCTCTTCGCTGATTTTTCCTGACGTTTTTCATTGTGAAAGCGTAGTGGAGTGTATTTGTCTTTGACAATAAATCGTGAGGCGGATTAACACAAGAAACACTCCCACGTTTGATTCAATTTCCATCTGCCAAAGCTTAGCTCGAATGATTACGGGTGTATCTGCAGGATTGGATAATTCCGGTGCGGAGAGAAAGCTTACACCTGCTCGGGAGAATTAAGCTGAAGCCTTAATGAACATTTAGACCCGTCAAGCACAGCAGATAACTGCACTTGCGAAACCTGCACATCCGCTCGACACTTAATTCCAGCTGAGACACTCCACACACACACACCTGTGTGACTGAGTAAAAACTGGAAATTCAGTTGTCAGTGTTTTTGTATGAAGATGCAAAATGATAATCCTGATTTCATTTAATAATTCTTCCAGTATAGTCATAATGTTCCACAGCATTAAACATAAATATAAGCGGGTAAAAGTATCATTCTTTAATTAATAAACAAAAAAGAAGAATAAAACACTTCTGGATGTGCTGTTATATTGTTTTGGGTTTTTTTTTTTTACTGTTAACCTTTCGTAAACGTAGGACATTTTTGATTTTTCATGATTTTTCACGTTCAGTATCAGGGCCTATCATTTCAGGCTGAAATGCAGCATGGCGTTTTTTTCACATGGTTTACATAGGAAAAACATATTCCCAAGTGTGAAACACATTTTTTTTCATGTAAGAGACCCAGTTGAAATGTGATGTCAGTGAGAAAGACGGCTGCCTCTGTTTCCTCTCCTGCTTTTCTCCACTCTACTCATCTTCACCCCTCCTTTCTTCCACCCGACTGCATTCTGGAGCGTCAGGCGGGGGAGTGATGAGGCTCCACGCTAAAGACAGTTAGCGGATGTTAACTTCCCACTGCGAGAATTTCTCCAGGTCGAATGGGAAGCGTTCCACTAATCATCCGCGCCAGGAAAATACCAGCTGCGGCCTGTGCCAGGATGATCGCTCTCTCAGACCTCTTACCGCGCCGCGTGCTAAATGAAAAATCTGCCGTAGCCCCGGGGAGACGGGCCGAGCCGATGAGCGCGCAGGGTGTTTACGTAGACGCTGCGACGCTGCGCCCTGAACAGGTTTTCTCCTCCGCTTTTATTGTGCAGAAAAAAAAGAAAAAGCAATCACAGAAGCCATTAGGTTAGAAAGAGAAAAAAGAGAGCAGGAAAAAAGGAAGAAAACAGTAAGAAGTGCGAAAAAGATCAATGTATTTACACGTTTCATTTGCGGTGAGCTCTTAGAGGCTCATTAATTTAACGCAACTCCACAACTTCTGTCCCTGAATTGTTTCAACCTCTCCTCTCCTGTCAAACACCCACAGAGCCGCACGCAATTACAGTACATATTACAAGCAGCAAAGAGGAAGAAATTCCCAAGATGCCATATGTTGCTCGATGGCTCGTGCCTACTGTTTCATCAAAAACTGAAAAGCCAAACTCATCAGGGAGTAGAGGTAGGAACGTGTGTGTGTGTGTGTGTGTGTGCTGTAATAGATCTCTATTTGGAAGCTGGATGTAAGCGTTGACAATAAGAAAGCCGCTCACCGTCAGACGGGCCTAACAAGGGCAGTGAATTTAGACCCATTAGACCTCTGAGCCCCATAATGACCAATCAGCTCCATTGGATCACCACAAAGGGGGGTACAGGAACAATTAAAAATCTTCTACACACACACACACACACACGTAATAACACAATGATAGATAAGTCTTGGGGTCAGCGTGAGACTATCTCTCTAATTCTGTTACTCTGAAGCATGTTTTACATTGTGCAAATTGTGGTTGTAATTTTTTTGTTTGTTTGTTGTTGTTGTTGTTGTTGTTGTTTAAAGATTATTACTCCGTAGATCATACATTATCATGTCTTCTCCATGTCACAGTTAACTGTATATGATGAAGATCTGCTAATGATAGACCTGGAATTAAAGAACTATAATCAGCATGATGCTGAAATGAGAACTTGTAAGGAATTTTGAAAAAAGCCTCAACAGGAAATAAAGAGAAGAATCTATTACACTGATAGACCACTAGACAGCTAAATGGTAGCTATACTAATCCATGTCCTTCAGTATGAAATAATACTATGTCTATAGCTACAATTACTCACAACTAAGTAACTTTGCCAATTTGTCGCACAGATTGCTAGCTAGCATAGTTTGCTCAGAAAGATAACATTTTGCTAACTGAATCCAATTGTAAATACATTAGACTCTCATGATAATATTAGATAAGTGTGATAGACACTTGTGCTTTTGTGATGGTTACTTGCAGCCTAGAGAGTTATCAAAGCTAGCTACATAGTACATATCAAACAGCACATATATAGTAGTAGCTTGGACAGCTTGTGTTGTTATGATGGTAACTTGATGCCTATCTAATTATCTAGCTAGCTACATTGATTGCAGTTGCTAATCAGATCATCGATCCTAGATAAAATGGTTAATAACTTCCTGTTTTGAAAGTACTCAATTACTACTGATCATTCTGCTAGTTTAAAGGCTTAGTGGTATCAAGATAGAATATATCAGAAAGATATTTTTGATCATGGGGGGCACGGTGTCTTAGTAGTTGGCATGTTTGCCTTGCACCTCTGGGGTGGAGAGTTCAAATTCTGCCTGCGCCCTGTGTGCTGGAGTTTGCATGTTCTCCCCATGCTTTGGGGGTTTTCTCCGGGTACTCCGGTTTCCTCCCCAGTCCAAAGACATGCACTGTTGGCTGTTTGCCATTTCCAAATTGTCCATAGTGTGTGAATGGGTGCATGAGTGTTTGTGCAACTGTGCCCTGCAATGGGCTGGCCCCCCGCCTCATGCCCGTAGTTCCCTGGGATGGGCTCCAGCTCCCCAACGACCCTGTGTAGGATAAGTGGTACAGAAAATGGATGGATTTTCAATCATTTTGATCCAAAAATTGGCAATACTAGGCAGCATGGTGGTGCAGTGGGTAGCATTGCCAACTCACAGCTCCAGAATACCCGGCTCAATACTGACCTTGGGTTATCGTCTATGAAGTGTTCTTCCTGTGTCTATGTGGGTTTCTTCCGGGTTCTATAGTTTCTTCTATCCTCCCCAAAATAATGCTGCTAGGTGGATGTGTTCACTGCAATGGATTGGTGTCCTATTGAGGGTGTATTTCTGCCTCATGCCCATTATTCCTGAGATAGACCCTGACCAAGAGTCCAGGGGGATGTCTCTCTTTTGAGTCAAGTTGATCTCAACTCTCAAGGGTTCTTCCTCATGTCACCTCAGGAAGTATTCCTTGCCACCGTCTCATCTGGCTTGCTCATTAAGGACCTAAACCTAGGGCAGAGGTACTCACTGGTTAAGACATCGGTCTTCTGAGCGGAGTGTTGTGAGAACAAATCCCAGGACCAGCAAGTTGCCACTGCTGTGACCTTGAGCAAGGCCCTAAACCCTCAATTGCTCAAATGTATAAATGAGATGAATGTAAGTTCCTCTGGATAAAGGCACCTGCCAAATGCCATAAATTTCTGGAAATCTTTTTTGTAACAATGCCAATTGTTAAAAGCACTGTACAAATAAAATTTAATTGAATTTTATTGAAAAAACCTTCCAACAGAACATCTGGTCTAAAACTGCTCCCAAATCTCAAAGGCTCTAGAACCATTTTGGGGCAAAATCACCAAAGAATTTGTCTCCATTTTGCTATTGTTCAACACAAATCAGTGTTTTTTTCATCCCAAGCAAGCAAAGCTTATCCCTTTGGTTACGGTCAATCTTTCCAGCAAACACTCAGAAAAGCAAAGGTGGTATGTTTTGGAAGCAAAATAGTGCCAGGGATGAGGCTATCAGTACCAGAGACAATATAAGAGCTCAGCCCTGTGATAGCGCTAAGCTAATTCTCCGAAAGGGATTGATAAATAACATTGGCACTTTGAATAAGTCCATCTTCCTGTTGACCAAACACAGTGGGTGCAGGATGCTGCTGTTTTTAATCCAATTGGCGCCCAATGTGTAAAGTAATCTATGCCTTAGTGAGAGCTCAGCGTCTCTCTCTGTGCTGTGTTTGCCCACAATGATAAGAATGCCAAACGAGAGAGATGGGCTTTAGCTGCTATTCTTCTCTTCCATGATCTTTCTCTGTCTCCGTTTATCACCCTACCTGTCTCACAGACCTATTAAAGATTAAGGTCACTAGCAGTAGAAGCTGCTCAGTGCCTTAAACATTTTTAAAATTCATAAGTCAAGAAGCTTAGTCTTTCTCAGCGCAAGTCTTCATAACAATGAGAGTTAGGATACTACATATAGGAATAGCTGACAGCAGGATTTTTTTTCTTCACCAAGGCTAAATATTCATGCAGTTTGACAAGCCAGAGATTCTGATGGACATAAATCCCATCCAATCACATCACAGTCATATTTCTGATCAGAGCAAGGCATAACATCTTGCACAGGCTCCAAATGCAGAAAGAATAAATCTTTTATAAGTATGTAGAGAGAAGTAGCATACAGTCTGTTCTGTGGCCCACAGTTAGTATCTCTATTTATTTATCTTTAACCCTTTCTAGCAGCATTCCATTCCACCGGCAGAATGGAGATTAACATATTGGACATTTTCAATCAGCATTAAAAAATTAATAATTTTATCGTCTGTTATATGATTAGTGAGGACACTGTTGGGTTTCTGTTTGTAGAGTATCATGACTGTGTTTTGCTGCTGGTCAGCAGGGCGATGAGAAATGGGAGGGGTGTGAGCCACCTGCTGGGCAAACAATTCACACATGCAAATAAAAAATGTTTGCCCTCTGGTTATGTAATATTTTTGGAAGGAGTCTCCACTGTCAGTGCTTTGTAACAGTCAGTACGTTTTCTGACATGGGAAAGTCTTCAGGACAGAGCAGTTGACACTTTGGGTTGGCAGGTATACAGACTTGGATTGTATAATCATAATCAACAGCTCCTTTTCTAATCACATTCACCTGACAAACATCTGTGGTGTAAGAAGAATATAATACTTCAGGATGTGCTGTTATTGGAAAACAATCAACTTCTGGGTGGTAACAGTAATTATCATTTATGATTTTCCTATAACAGGACATCCCAGAGTGTTTTACTCCTTACATATCAAAGAAACATAGACCACTAGGGTAATGTACAATGTTCTGCACATTGTACTTACTCCATTACAACAATGCAGCTCCAGTGAACAAAAAAAGCATGCCTCTGCTCGTTTGTCATTCTGCCAGATGTAACGCCACAAATTGGATTGATTTACACATTGCAAGGTTCCCCTTCTCGAGCGTAGAACCACTGTGGCCTAGTTTTCCATCTGCACCACGCTGACACACACAAACATACACGTGTCAGGGTTGTACGCTACTGCTCAGCCCTATCCTGGCTCGTCTCTTTGAAGAAGAGGAGCATATGTAAGTTAATGGGCCGTAATGGAGTGTTTATCCAGGAGAAACCTCAGGTTAAAGGCAAGCTGGAGATCAGGATTTATCCGAGCGCACGCTGCCTTCATTAAGGAGCACATCTGGACGCGTCGAGCAGACGGATGGGCCAGGAGAAGATTCTCTACAGCCATGGCGCTATCAGACTGAGTGAGCCACATACACACACACACACACACACACACACACACCCATATGTCATGTTCATTGGACACGGAGCATGATCAGGCATCATTTTCTTGTTCACATTAACATGTTGCTCAAAGCTTGTATCTTATATTCTACATCCATAATGGAAATTTTGATGATTTTGTAGAAACAACCTCAAGCTCATGTTTGTACTTTGTTACCATAAGTAAGACTTTATATGCTATATACAGTATGTGTGGTGGCCTGGGAAAACCCTTCACATCCTGAAACAATTTCTCCTATATATAGTTCTGAAAACAATTTCTAGCATTTTAAAGTGAAAATGGAAATAATTACATTTAAGATTTCATCCCAACTACAGAGCAGAAGCATCCCAAACATTTTGACAGCCAGTATCTGATTACAAACTGAATTGATTAGTCTGGTGTCCATTTCACTATGGCACATCCACAAATGTGATCCAATTGTAGCTAGCAATAGCTAGCAAGGTTTTAGACTTAGACTTTCGATCTTTAGCCTGACTGGCTATTTTTACCACTGTCTCCGTACACTACATTTTCTTTGCAGGAAGATAGCATAAGCAAGATTAAACAGTAAACATTTTCTCATTATTTTTGATGAAATATATTTATGGTTTCTTGGAGCTGAGTATATATTTTTTTTATTTTCTGTGACTGTTTGCCAGAATTCAGCCACAGTGACTGATGTGTTTTCCCAGAACACCACACATATACTCTAAATCAGGCAGTTAATTTCTTATTACTTTGAAACTTGTGATTTAAGAATTCAAATAAGTGATTGGATTTTGTTCAATTCCATTTGAGTGAAGGCCTAAGAAGAACTATGAATGCTAATCTTAACTCTAACCTTAACTGTTGTTTCTTCGAATACACTCTAAAAAAATCTGGGTAATTTTTTTTTCTACCCAAATGCTGGGTTGAACCTTTTGGGTAGTTTAATTGGGTTATTTTCTCAGTCTTGGGTAGTTTTTGGGTAGTTTCATGTAAGCCAACCGCTGGGTTAGTGATGGGTCATTTTCACTGAGAGTTGAATCAATGCACCCCTCCCCCACCCCGACGCCTTAGCCCAGCTCCTTGGGCCAAATCAAGTCACGCGGACTGTTTGAATTCACCTCAGGTGGAGGTAGTGGTTTTCACATGGACAGACTGTTAGATTTATTTGGAGAAACAAGGTTCATATTAGAGATGTAACGGTATGAAAATTTCATATCACAATTATAGTGACCAAAACTATCATTGTTATCAGTAATATCAGGGTATTGTTCAAATGTGCTGAGAATGTACAAAAAGTACTGATACACAAAATGAAATCATTTAAACATGTTTTATATTTGACTATAAAGTGATGGATGGTTGTAACTAGGCTTACACCGATAGTTGGTGTTCCCAGTGTTACACGGTGTTCAGTTGCACACCGATTACATCACTTACCCACCGCAGCACCGCTCCCAATGTCGTTTTGCATTTTTACAGTAATAAAAATCATTTCGTTCAGTTATAGAACATGGCAGAAGGCATGAAGAACCTTCCAAGGCATGAAGAACCTTCCAGGAGGTTTTGTGACTTTAAGTCATTCTCTTCAAATGCTATTGAGCTTTAAATTATGGTATATTTTGTGTATGATCCCATTTGGTAGTGAAATAGATGCCAAATTTACACATGATTTGATAGTTTATTTTATTAAATACCAAATGCTATTGAAGTTAGAAACGTGTATACCAATGTCATATGTAACTTTAGAGACAGTCCCTTAATTTGCGATTATCGACTGTCCAATGTTAAGCCAACTTTATGCCAGTCTTTCTCCCTCGCTTTTAAATCACTTATGAATGCTTGTGTGGCCAGGCGCATTTCACTTTTGCTTTCGAATTAGTGGGAAATTTGGGAGGGGCAGCAATTGCTTTAATGATGGGTTCATTATTATTCTTAATGAAAAACACAACAGCAACAAACCAATACAATGACAAACTTGCTTATATTAAACCAAATCTTCCACCATTATCTTGTCATTCAGCTCGCCTCAGTGTTCCTGTCAGTCAGCTCACCTCATTTTCATCACGTGATAAATGAAATCTGACTCCTGCTGATCTGTGCTGCGACTCTGACTCATTCGGCTCATGCTGAATTGAGCAGACGCGTTCGGTTTTCAATTGTAGCATTTTCATGCTCATAAAACAATGTTGCATGCTTCGTATGAGTCAGACTCATATTGGGTGGACAGCATTTACCGCGTGTTTTACAAATCACAATAATCGCACTCGGTTTTAACGATAAGTAAATGTGACACTGTACAATCCCTTCAGGGAATTTTATCATGGTTTATCGTGAAACTGGTAACCGTTTCATCCATAGTTCATATCAATATATTTATCCATAAAACCATTACTTTGGTTTTACAAGTAGCTTTGGCTTACTTGTTTGTAAGGCCCACTGGATCGTAAGTTGGTGACTTTTAAACGTCTCCTTTGATCAAAATCTGACATTTTTGTCTTAAATATATCACTTATTTGAGTCATTTACTTCAAAGTCTATATATAAACACCACTTTAGAAGCTCTAGCAATACATTTCTGAACACCTTGCTGTGTATAAATAAAGGAGATACCATGTTCATATATTTGTTTATAATGTGATATCTTTGACATTTTCAAAGGGTGAAAATAACCCTGAAAATATTAAACCATTTATGAAATAAAATTAACCCAGTGTTTTTGTAAAAATGAAACCATCCTTTGGGTTGAAAAAGAACCCATTTGCTGGATTACAAGCAACAACTCAACTTAATGGGTTAGTTCAGCCCAAAAGGTGTTCTATCCTATATTTACCCAGCCATTGGGCTAAAAATAACCCAATTTGGGTTGTTTTTAAGCCAGTATTTTTAAGAGTGTAAGAATTGAGTTCCTCAAGTTGTTACAAATGGGTGCATGGTGCCTTAGTGGTTAGCATGTTTGCCTCATGTCTCCATGGTTGGGGATTCAAATCCCACCTCCGCCACATGTGCACAACACAACAGGGGTTTCCTCCAGGTACTCCGGTTTCCTCCACCAGTCCAAAGACATGTGTTGTAAGCTGATTGGCATTTCATTGCAATGTGTGAATGTGTGTGTGATTGTACCCTGTGATGGGTTTGTACCTGCCTTGTGCCCTGAGTTCCCTGGGATAGGCTCCAGACCAACATACACATCTGAATACACATACACAGAAAAGTTTTTATTTATTTTATTTCAACTTTGCCTAGGCTATCTTCCTGCAAAGACCCTTGCCTAGGCTATCTTCCTGCCAGTTTAACAAATGCAGTGACAAAAGCAGTCAATCTGCCTGAACATGTCCAAAACCTCTCTAGCTAAATGTGATCTCCTCCTTTATCACTTTAACCAGTGTTCAAATGTTCATCACTGTTTGAGGTACATGAGAAAAAGCTAAACATATTGCAGTTTAGGAAGATCTGTAGATTTCAGAACTATACATTACGTAGTAGAAAATGACAAAATTTCACCATGTAAAAGGTTTTCCCAGGGTTGAGCATAAAATGTAACTTTGGATTATATAGTTACTACAGTTAAGGGATACCTAGCTTTCTAAATGGGTCCTATTGGGAACCATACTGAAAACAAAAAAACACTACACAGAACATGACAAACTGAAGAACCCAGAAACCTTTCTTTCGCTTCTTCCTCGCTTGTAAGTTCTTTTGGATTAAAAGTGCCTGCTAGATGAATAAGTCAATTACTTCTTCTGAGAATTCCAGCCTGTGATTGATGTTAGCCATATGACAAACTAACAAAACCTCAGAGTTTCCACTCTGTACACTATTTTTCATATAGTATAATATAAATTCAGCCGTAATTCCGAATCCTTGCGTTTGGCGATGTTTATCAATATTTAAACATCTCAGTCGTCGGTCAGCTGGAGGAGTGAAGTGCCACAGAGCCGTGTCCATTTCCACAGCTGTGAAACTCACAGTGAGGGTATCAGGAGGTATTTGTGGAGTAAACATTGTAAAATAAAGGATTTGTTCACACACAGTATTAAATGTGTATCAACTACAAATTAAGAGTAAAAGTGGTGTGTGTTCTTTTTTCTTCTGGATGTGTTTTTTGTGACATGGACAGAGC
This sequence comes from Ictalurus furcatus, assembly GCF_023375685.1. NCBI lineage: Eukaryota > Metazoa > Chordata > Actinopteri > Siluriformes > Ictaluridae > Ictalurus > Ictalurus furcatus. The sequence goes on from NC_071266.1 coordinate 9,030,633, forward strand.
GACAGCAATTTTAATCCTCATATTAAACCATCTCATAACATCTCAAAATCATAACATCTTTACTTAATTGTAAAAAGGTATAGTGTATGGACAAAATATGTGGACAGGGGTTGAGATCAGGGCTCTGTGCAGGACACTCAAGTATCATATAGTGTACCACGGTTAAGGTTATAGCTAGGGGCGTGATTAGAGTTAATATCTTATGACTGTTGTCCCGATACTCACCTAATGGAGATTAGGATAGATGCAAGTGCATTTAAACGGTTTTATTAAAGGAGATAAAGGCAGACAAATCCATATCAGTAATCCAAAGCGTGGTCCAAACACATGCAAAAGGTCAGGCGATCGGCAAACAGGCATGAATAGGGCGAGGCAATAATCAGAGTCAAGAAACGATAAACGAGGTCAGAGAACATGAAATGAAACGAAACGAGAACAAAGTACAACCGCTTGGTAAGCGAGTTAAACACAATACTACGCAAAGTCATGGTGTTTAAACAGTCTCTTATATACTGTGGTCTGTGTGTGTGAGATTGGAAACAGGTGTGTGTGATTAATATTCCAAAAAAGGTGAACGTGTGTGTGGGGGGGGAGTGTAGTCCATGGTGGCCATGTTTGTAGGCCGCTGTGCAGGGTGGGAAATGTAGTCACTGGTTTGCTGTAACATGACAACTGTATTCATATGAAATCAAACTAAATAAAACCATACTGTCTGCATTTCTTTGCCTTATTTTTTATAAATGCAGGTGATTTCAATAATTTGAATGGGTGTCCCTGAAAATCGACTTAAGTACTTGTATAATCTAACTCTGAATACAAGAAACTTTCCCAGTGCAAATATTTACATAAATTGTGAATATGGCCCAGTGTGTCACATCTATTTAAAAATATATTCAGTGGTTTTAAAGGTAGCTAAAGCTAGCCTTCTTGTCGTTCAAAACCCAAACACATATATTACAACCCTTTGTTTTCTCCCAAGCCTAACCCAAAAATGACATACCTATGATAATGAGTCTTTATTGGTCACATATACATATGCACAGTGAAATTATTTTCTTTGCATACCCCAACATGTCATGAAGCTGGGGTCAGAGTGCAGGGTCAGCCATGATACAGCACCCCTGGAGCAGAGAGGGTTAAGGGCCTTTCTCAAGGGCCCAACAGTGGCAGCTTGGCAGTGCAGTGGCTTGAACCCCGACCTAATGATCAGTAACCCAGAGCCTTAACCGCCAAGCCACCACTGCCCCCATTGGTGGTTTGTATAATTTATTTTCTCTGATTTACAGACCCTTCGTTGTTTAATACACACATACAAGTTAAGCCACTGACCCTGTGCTAAAAGAAAAGATGTTGTCACACATAGACTTAGGGGACCATCTTGTTAAAATACAAGGAGACCAATATGCATTAACTTTTTAATGTGTATATATAAAATCTAATTGTTTTATTCAAACACAATGCAAAACAGCTGGAAGGAATGAGTGTAGAGATGATATACTACATGTGTTAGAGCACACACATATGCACATCACCTCACAGCTTTTTCTTTCCCATAGAAACCTGTAGTCTATTATAATCCAACCAGCAGCAAATATTTACTCATCGTATTATTGCGCTCACTGTGGGTCCGTGCCAAGATTACGGAGTGCGAGTGAACTGTTAGTATTAACACTTTTCCTGTTTCTTATTCCTAAACACACCAGGATAAATAGAAGCATTGTAAAGTAAACTGAGCATTCAGCAACTCCTTTCTCCACTTGCTATTGTTATATATGGCCGAGGCGTTACAGGGAGCGAGGAGCAGCATGGGCCTTAGGAGACACATAATACACTCACGACAATAAAATAAACTTAATGTGAATTGCTGTACATATAGGTTCTGCATACACTGTATTGTATATTTGGTACATGCTTGTTCTGTTTATTTGTTTATTTCATTTTTATTATTCTCTGGTTAATATTTCACTGCTCTAGAAATGAAAAAAGGAATAAAACATTTGGGGGTGTGCTGTTATAGGAAAATAATCAACTACAGGGTGGTGTTATGTGGCCCGTCATGAAGCAGAGTTACTGTTACCTCTAGAAAGTTGATTATTTTCACATAACAGCACACCCAGGAGTGTTTTATTCCTCTGCTACGACAACAATTTGTCGATGCTAACAATACTTATAATAAGTCATTCTTTTTATCCCTTTATAGTTACATGTAGTATTGTGGAACGTCCATGAAACAAGTTAGAGCCTGTTATCAATTATGTTGTAACAGCTATAAACAGATGGTTCCTGTCTCTTGAAGTGAATAAGACTAAAAAGATCCAGCATGTCATGTTACCAAGATACTGAATCCATCTGTCCTGAAGATGTTCCTGTGTCTGAAAACTGACTGTTACAAAAGGCTGACACTGGGAACTCCTTTCATAAATGATGGTGGCAAAATGGTTCTTATTGTTAGAGCAGACTGATCACATTATAAATATACAGTATAAAAGCACATTTTGGTAGGATTGGAGCATTGTAATCAACTTACCTTTGTGGTTTTCACATTGGTGAAAAAAGCAGGCCTGAATGGGTATAAAAAAAAAAATTATAAGAGAACGGCTCCTTGTTGGCAGCTATTCCAGCACAATGCATTCACATTTCCTGCCATGCATCTAAAAAGTACTGTTCTCAATTTCTTGAGTGCTGGTGCCAAAGATGCATACCATTTTACAAACTGCATGCACAAAAGTGACATTTGTACTTACATAAAGCCAGAGTTCAGAAGGATCCAGGGTGCAGCCTCAAGTATTCAATTCGTGTGAAAATGCCCAAAATTCTGGACCATCTGCTCTTGCTTGTTAGAATTCCTATGAATTTGTGAAAGTAGGAGCGAGTTAATTGGGTAGATTTACTCTCACTATACCGTTCCAGTAGCTCTTTCCCAGCCCTCCCTACACTGAGCAAAAAACACCGTTTGTTCCAAGTGTCTTCTTAATGTAGGCAGGTTGAAGATGTCAGGCCTAATCTGACAGCAAGGTTTCCGATAAAGTGTCATATTTTAATTCTATTAGTAGGTCATCATAGCGCTATTAATGCCACATCAGCCTGCCTACTATCACCTCTAAGGTGCTAAGCACTAAAACACAGAGACAGTTTAATACAGGAGCAAATGAAGCCACATTCAAGCTTGCGCAAATGGGTCGTAAATACCACTTATTGTTTAATTCAAACACTTTCCTCAGAGACGACGAGAGGGTGTGTGTTCATTTCGCTTAATGCTTTTTGATTTCAAAGGCATGAATGAAAACCTTGAACTAGTTTACCTTCTCGGCCCTTGCATAAGGGATGAAAGAACCAAACTTTTAGGTTTATAAGGATATATAAGGTATATAAGGATTTGGACTTCATGCAATAAATTTTCCTTTGAATTACTGGTTAAAAGGCTATTATTTTTTACTAGCCAAACAGGAAAATTATGAAAAAATAGTCCAATAGTTTTCTTTTTCAGTGTACCAATGTCCCTATGTACCAATTCTTAATGAACTCAGGTGGATGATCTGTTGGTAGACAAAGCTCCACTGAAATTGTTGATTCTAAAACTGATAGTGTGCAGATTGAAAGCTTGTGGCCATCAAGAGACCTTCCATATATGACCGGCTTTCCTTGGATGGGGAATGTGTATGGGATATAAGTTCAGATTGGATCCTTTGAGCTTGCACGCGCCACTGATATGATTATGAACTGACTGAGTGAGATTGGATAACGATGTGCAACCCATGGCTCCAAATGCATGTTTTCGCCCCCACTTTGGTCATTCAACATGCTAATGCAACGATTTTGTTAAAAATTTCATTTAGCTTTCAAGGACAAAAGTTACTGCAGGAAAAAGAACACCTTATACACACCTTACACACTTGATACAAAGTAATATCATAGTAACAATGTTTCATTGAAGCAAAATACATTTTTTAAAACAGTGTAGTATTCTCTTACACAGTGTGGTGTTGACTCTAAATTAGTTTCATCTAGTCAGAAATATTTAGACTAACACAATATAACACATTTACCTGCTTTCTTTACCATCTGCAGCCTCTACTCAACTTGACCATGTGAAATGTTTCAAGCCTGGTGGTTTTCACGAATGCTGTTGACTATACAGTTTCCAGTATATAAGTTGTCTTATTGTCAGGTTTTTTTATGCCAGATTACATGATGTCATTTCATTGGATGGAAATGTTCCCCCAGTCATTGTTATACACACACACACCTACACACACATATCCATGTGTTGATGAGCTGTAAACCAGGCCAAAACCTCTCTGCTACTGGTGAATAATCTCTGTCACTCCCTCTGAATAATCACTTTTATAGATGCTCTCTCTGTTTTTCCCGTTTGTGCTGGCGATGGTGTCGTGAAGCCTAAGTGTGTCTGAGATGTCACTTTTTTTTCTACACCTATACACACACTTGCAGTAGATCCTGCATCAGGCTTAGCCTCAGGGAGCTTAATTACATCAAAGGCCCTTGTTAAATTCAATACATGCACAAAATGACCTGCGCTTTTCAACTATTAGTTTGACACTGAGAAGACATGAACGAAAGGCGGCAGATGCGAGTAGGTCCAGAGAGACATGCAAAGTATGTGATACAGAGAGATTCAAGGAGAGCTTGTCAGATGTCTTTCCATGCTGAAGCATGGAGGAATGCAAATGGATGCAGGACAGAAAGCACAAGAGAATAAAGAAAGAAGACGAGGAGAGGGGAGAAGAGCGGCTACAAAGGTAGCGCTCCCTCTGGCCATTTTATTGACAGAGATGACAACAGTCCCCTGACACACCATTAATCCTGACCATCACACGCACTTCACTTCAAAACCTAACTGACAGTGCAGAAACAGAATGAACCAAAGAATGAGAGAAAGAAAGAGGCAACGAATACTAGAAAATCAGGGACCACCTTGGTTTGTCAAATACAGCCTTCATCCCATACACAAGCCAGGGGGGACTGTCGCCTTTCAAAGGACATACAGAGAGACAGGAGAGTAAAGAAAGAGACAGGAGACGGCTCCTCTGCATATGTTTACGCAAAAAAATCTTTCATTTCAGGACGGCGATCTGGAATAGAAGACTCTTTGAAAGAGAGATGCTCTGATCTTCTCCTCATGCTGAAATAATTGAGGCAAACAAAAAAAATCTTTCGCAAACTCCAAGGCCACAATGTGAACCACACGAAGGCCTCGTGAGAGCCTGTAGTCGCCTTTGCATGTGCCTTTGTGCGTGTGCGTGTGTGTTTACGTGCCCTCCATCTCCTCTCTTAATAAAGTGTGTTGGATCAAATTAAAAGGGCTTGGCTCCAGGCATCTGCCGTCTGGCTGTAACCAACTGTCTCACAAAATATTTACACAATGTCGAGAGAGTGCCATGATTGAAAGGCTTTTTGGAGGAACAAGGAGAGGAGAGGCTCGGATTGTAGACACACACAGGGACCTGGCTTTCGAAAGCAGTGTGTAAAACCCGTGGAGACTGCAAGGCTGGAGCTCCGAGTCCTAATGCAATACACTCGCTGTAAACCGTTTGAAGAGATTAAACAACACAGTGGTCGAGTTCGCACATGAGCCAATCCCAAAGCAGTCATCAGATGTTTGCGTTCGGGTGCATTAACAAGGATGCTGAAATAGGACTGCCACTCATTTTCACAAACTGTTGCATAAATATACAAACTATACAAGATATCATCTAGAGGGGCACCAAGCAACTCCCTCTTGTTGATTCTGTAGTTCTGTGGGTCTTGCAGGGGTAATAAAAATAAAAATAAAAATTGCTAGAATGCTTGACCTCAAGAAAATGCTTCAATGGGCAACTATCATTCATTTGTTACTCTTTAGTAACAGCTAAATCCTGGTAACGGTCACGGTTGATCCAGAGCCTATCCCAGGAACACTGGGTGTGATGTGGGAATACACCCTGGATGGGATGCAGTCCATCACAGAGTACCATGTACATACACATTTACGCCTAGGGTAGTATAACCAATCCAGTAACATGTTTGGGCAGTAGAGGAAGCAAGAGAACCTGAAGGAAATCCACATAGACATGGGAGAACAGGAAGAACATGCAAATTCCACATAGGGATCGAACCCCCAACCCCGAAGGTGTGAGGCAAATATGCTAACCACTAAGCACCAATACTATTTATTATGATATTGACCAAAATTCTAAACATAACTGTAGCTAGATTGTTTGTAACAAGTAACTTACTAGAAACTCACTTAAATGCCTGTTTAAATCCAAACATATGGCAAGAAACAACAATTGGAAAACTTAAAGTTACAGTTTTATCTCCTACTGTTACAAAGCTCTGACACTGGAGGCTCCTATTAAAAAAATGTTAAATGAACATCACTGTACAGAAACAATTACATACATTATATAAACTCGTTTATGTGGATATCCACCATACCAGTCCCTGTTTCAGTTGTTACTATAGAACGTATTTGAACAAGCAGAACTAATTTCTGTGCTGTACTGCTAGAGAAAATTAATCAAAACCTTCTAATTAATCAGAATCAAGCATTCAGAGAGTGCTGTGGTATAAAAATGTGTATATTAGTGTATTATCTTGTAAAATATTTAAGTACTGTATTTGTATATATGAGAGTACTTAATGTACTGAATATTATTATTTTATGTTCCATGTTCTTGCAGGTTCTGTGTTTTCTACCAGACTGCAGTCTCTATAAGGAGTAAAGTATGAAGCGTGTCCTGTTTTTGGAAGTCGAGTCATCACAGAGTCCCGCTTCTCAGACATGTCAAATCATCCATGTAATGGCTACTGAGAGTTGGATGCATCTGAAGTTCCTGATTGGATTAGACTCGTAATAAGTTTGGATTCGTATTTGAGGCCAAAATATTACGCTAATCACCCAATGCTAATGAATTTGGGAGCATAAATATTGCCAATGACGATGGTAAAGAAACGAAAGTTTTTTTAAAAAAGCAGACTGGAGCAAAGGGACTCAGAAACAGAGGGAGCAAAAAATAAAACCATAAGTAATGTGCTGATCATGCAGAAACAAAACACACACACACACACTCACACACAGACACACACACACACAAAAAATAAAAAAAAATTAAAAAAATTTTTAAAAAAACACACCACTGCCTTTTTCTTAATAAACAAAAAAAATCCTAGCTTCAGTCCAGTCTCCAGACTCGGTTGCTAAATTTCTTTCCATTGGTGCTATGACCCGGATGCTTCATGCCTGATTAATGCCTTATGGTGATTCATGCCATTCTCTCTGCTATTCAAGTTTAGGTTTAGATAAGGGATCGGTTTAGGTCCCATAATGTTGCCAGCTAGTTTTTGTTTATGTTTCATGTGGTATTGGGGAAAATTGCTTTATTTAAGTCATAGCACATTAATCTATTAATTTTGTCCCAAAGTTAACCAACAGTAACGCAGGCAGAAATTTCAGGAAAGGATTTCTGTTAAACGTTCATCTATATATAGTTTATATATAAACTACCATTAAAGACCACCAGAAATATTTAACGGTTAATGGATTTTCAACAGATATTGTATTTTTACGATGTATTTCCTTTTTATATCATTCATCCAAATTGCTATAACTGGGCAGTGGCCTTTTCATACACTCCACCTTCATAAACAAAAATCTTAGCTTCAGTCCACTCTCCAGACTCCTCAGTTACTAAATTTCTTTCCAGTGGTGCCATGACTCAGATGCTTCATTAATACATTATGGTAATTTCATGTCATTCCCTGCAATATCCTTGGTTAGGTTTAGGTAAGGGATCTGTTTAGGTCCCATGTGGATTTAGGGAAAATTGGTTGTTGCTGTGGTACAAAAAAAAAACTTTAGGAAACACTAGACATCCATCCATCCATTTTTTGTACCACCTATCCTACACAGGTCGCAGGGAGCCTGGAGCCTATACTAGGGAACTCAAGGCACAAGGCAGGGGACATCCTGGATGGGTACAATCACACACACACACACACATTCACACACTACGGACAATTTGGAAATGCCAATCAGCCTACAATACATGTCTTTGGACTGGGGGAGGAAACCAGAGTACCTGGAGGAAACATCCGAAGCACAGGGAGAACATGCAAACTCCGTGCACTCACAGCAGAGTCAAGAATCAAACCCCCAACGCTGGAGGTGCACTAGACATCTTTAATTGTTATTAGTTTTTCAGGAAGTATGTCTTTTCTTTTTAAAAATATTTCTTTTTTATATAATTAATCCAAGCTGCTCTAACTATTTCCTACCTAAAGTTTGACTCTATTTTAACAGTAATAGAAATTGAAATAGAAATCGATACAGTCCACAAAGACAGACCCATGTCACCTATACCGAGGCGACAGAGGTCTGTGAGCTCCACTATCTTTCTTTTTTTCCTTCTTTCTTTCTTTCTCTCTCTCTCTCTCTTTTGCTCAGCTGTCCTTGATGTTCATCTTGTATTCTGATGCACAAGCTCTATCATTATCTCTGCCTCTTGACGCTGCACACTGCCATCTTTGCTACATCTGCACTTATCGCCCCGGGCAGCGACACAGCTCTACGGTTGATCTCGTCTTTTACATATCACGCTCGCGCTCTCTCTGTCTTTGTTACTGTGGCAGGAGAGAACGTTCTTATCTGTGGCTGCTTTTACTGCTGAGCTACAATACACCACATCAAAGCCAATTTATTTCAAGTGCATTAGGTTTCAATTTGCAAAATAAGTTTATGACTTTATAAATTCATTTTTAGAACATATCTTGACAGCTCCAAGTATGACAAGTAGGGCAAAAAAATGGAGATTAAACAGTACCACAGCAGACATCCACACTGTTCCGGGGTGGTTTGTTGTTCTTCATCATCTCTCCTTGATTATAGTGAGCAGGACCGTGTGTGTGTGTGTGTGTGTGTGTGTGTGTGTGTGTGTGTGTGTGTGTACTTTTGGAAAAGTCCCAAAGCCAGCATGGTGAAGGTGTTTCATATTATTCAGCTGTCTGAGAGGATTCAGGCTACACTTATGATCACATTACTGCAAACGGGATAAAGAAAGATAGTTAACAGATTCCTGTAAAAAATAAAAAATTTAAAATAAAACATCTCCAGGGTTTATGTTTCTGATTGAAAGCCAAGGATCCTTGTTATGGGATGTTTAAATGGTTAGCGCCACTTTTGAATATAATTATGCATTTTTCTTTCCAGAAAATGTTATTGTTAATGGAGTTGATGTTTGACTTGCAATGTCTGTGATAAAAAGGGGAACGTTCTCTTGTGTACACATTAAGAAAATTCATTTGTAATATTTAAGATGAAACGTGCATGAAAATGATGAAATATTGTACTTACATTCTTTCATTTTCATGATTACCAATCACTTGGTTGCCGTAAAAAGATTTAAAAAGTCTTCTGTAAACTATTTCAAAGGATATATTGACATTTATAATGAAAGTACACTACATTACCTTTACTTTCCCTAGATAAACAGTCACTAAGGGAGTGTGTGTGTGTGTGTGTGTGTGTGAGTGTGTGAGTGTGTGTGTGTATGTGTGAGGGAGATTCTCCCCAGACGCTCTGCCATTTCAACGGCAGTTTGTGTCACAATGCAGCTGTTTGCAGGTGTAAGGCAGGGAAACTGAGCGGATGATTTGTAGTCGTTCCACTTATAGCTCTCAAGGGAACACTGCTAAACCTGTGTGTGTTTGTGTGTGAGCATGCTCTCTCTCTCTTTCTCTCTCTTTCTGATATATCCTCTTTGGTTCTTATACACTAATGCCAATAACTCAGCCTACAGGAAGAGAGCTCAATAACATGCCACACACAAAAACACACACAGACTACGACCAGAGGACAAAAATATTTTAATTCTCTGGCGGTTTGATGTGCTGCCAAAAACGCAAGCACCCATCTGTGGCACTATATCTATTGAATAAAGATTTGTCAATAGCTGGAATCTCTTCCTTAAGCGACATTTTCCTTTAGCATTGTTTTATTGCAAGCTGAGCAATGAACACAGGATCAGAATACAGCATGAATCAGTTCAGAAAACAAAAGATGACAGCCTGAACTTTCTTATGTGTGTGGGCAAATTTGATTTACATGATACATACTAGGTTTGTACTAACTTAACTAAGTGTAACTAAGCTAACAATACTAGCTATGTATGCTCACTAGAGGCACCAACAAGCTCTGCTACTTCCTTCCAAGCTTTATTTCTTCATAATGCCTCTATTCATGTTTAATGAGATATGATATATGATAATATGATAACATGAGCCCACCATTATTCATTTCAGTTCCTTCCAGTTTTGCTTGTTGAGCAAGTAGGAACTAAAGTTATGAGTGGGGAAGTGAATAAACGTCGGACCACACACACCATAGGATTGGTCTGAGTAATCATTCAAGCCAATCGTTCAGATTTGTCACATTTCTGTGTCAGTTAGAACATGCTGTCATACATCCATGACACGGAAATCACAGTTCCGTGTCATGGATGTACGTAGAAAATAAAGAGTCACCTGATGCTTTGCCACTTGATAATGTCAACACAGGGAAATGAAAATGCCAAGATGTGCCACGGTTTCTGGAAACAAAACCCAATTTAAAAGTCACGTGCTGTAACTTTGGAGATTTGGAATCCACTCTGGGAGAAATACATTATTGTGAGCAACTTGCAGGAAGGCAATATGTGGATTGAACTGCAATCCCTCCATTAAACATTGAACGGCTAATAACTTTTTCCAGTAATTCAACCAGTAATTTGAAAATGTAGATGAATAGTCACCATTTCCACAGTTAAAGCAAAAACTGTTTCAAAGAATGCCTTGAACTGCACTTTAGTTAACAGCCACACACAAACTACATGGTACATAGTACATTTCCAGCTTCAATGCGTTTTCAAACTACATTGTTAACAACAAAAATAAATAAATCAGTGCAATAAATGTGCAAAATAAAACATCTGGGTATCATATTTAAGGCTGTACCATTTTTTAATGAACTCATGTGGGGACCTGGTGGACCTGGTTTAGCTGAAATTATTGATTCTGGAACTGAGAGTGCACAGCATGGCAGTTCATAGCCATCAGCAGGGTCCTGTTCATAGCTCAATAACTGTGGCATAAGGTTGCAGTCGAGTTTGGGAGGGTTTTTTTCCCTTTTCGGAAAAAATAGGGATTGGATAGTGATGTGCAACATGTGTCTCCAAATTCATTCTTTCGCACAGTGCTAATCATGACGGAAATCACTCTGCCACAGTACTGAGATTTTATTTAGCTGATTAGCCTATGCAAACTTTATGGTGTTTTGTCAGCATGGTAGTATGCTGTTTGGGACACAGCCCGAGTTGTAGTGGAAAGTCTTTGAGAATGGTGAACAGCTAGGTGTGAATTTGTGTTCCATGCAGAGTTATGATACATCTACATAACTTCGCCTAGAGTTAGTTCACAAGTGAGTGAGGCTAATGCTCCGGCCCTCTCACCGCTTTAAAGCATTAAAGACTCATTGCATTTTCCCTAATTAACTTTACGTAGGGCTTTTTCTCTCTCCAGGGTGTGTTATTGTGCTGCCGCTGCTGTTGCTTCTACGGTTGATTCACACACCTAAAACTGCTCCATTCACACAACTAAATTGCTTGAACATAAATATAATTATGTTTTACAAGCATGCTCTTATCTCTCCTGGGCCCTGCTGACTGTGTGTGCTGGTTTAAAGCGGTGGAAAACTCTTTAGTTGACAATGTCACAGAGAAAAGCTCAAATGTTATTTGAACCTACTGCGTATCGGTGAGTTTCACATAATACTAGCACTTCTGGTTAAAAATCCAGTATAAATATTTTGATAGTTATTATAAGGCAATTGTAATGTAAATATACCAAAATAATTATAATCCACTGTTGAACCACAGTACTGTTGAATTCTTACTTGTGGTTGGTCAGAAGGTGTTTTTTTCCCTAGAACAGCAGCTTGGATGGTAGTTAAGGCTACAAGGCAAATTACTCAATAAAGCTTGATTTAAAAAGTAAATCAATGGTTTATAATGTTATTGTTTCTATAGTAACAGGGACTTGTATAGTCGATGCTGCAGCATCACAGACACAAGAACATACTGTAGAATCGTTTATATAGTGAAGTTTTCCTTGAGGAGATGTTTATTTAACATTTTTGGAAGGAGTCTCCAATGTCAGTCTTCAGAACAGAGGAGGTTGCGCTTCGCAGTTTCTGAAACATTCGGAAACAAAAGCAACTTATTTTCGTCTTAATAAGATCAAGCTAGAGAAAAAAAATGAACTGGTAAGGGAATGACTTTATAGTTTATAGCTGTTATAACGTAATTTGATAACAGGAAATAAGTTGTGTCATGGGCATACACAACATTAAAAATAACGGTAACACTTTACATTAAGGTTCTCATTGTAAAGCATTTATAAAGGTGTTCATTAATGAGTAATAACTCATTTACAAATGCATTATAAATCATTAATAGGCAGTTATAACTGTATGAATAAAAAAGGTGATTCTAATGAAATACCTGCTAAGTAGTGAGTCATCGTTAACTCACGTTATAAATGCTTAATAAATGTATTTATTCATAATTATTTGACTCAAAATCAGATTCATATTTATTATGATGCTAATTGCAAAATAGACTGTTATAGTGAGACTGAAAAGTGTTGTATTGGTTTTTCTTATCATTCTAATTTCTCACGACTCATGTCACTTTTCCAACAATGTTGCTTACTAGGTGCTGCTCTGAATGTCTTAGGGTTTTCTGTAAACTCAGTTCAAGATGCTTATCCACAGCAATTTTATAAAATGACTGATTTCTCTTGTTTATCAAGATGAATTTGTCAAACTTTATATCCTCCAAAACACTAAATGCGAAAAGGGTGACAAACTTATTTATTCATGATATTTTATTAATGAATCAATTACTTCTAGTAGTAGTTATAACTCATGCATAAATGGTTCACAGGCATCCACTTTACATTAATGTGCACTTTCACAGGTTACTAACATTTATACGTCATGAATAAATGTTTCACAGGCATTCACTTTACATTAAGGTACACTTTCACAGGTTACTACCTAAATTCATAGTAGTATTTGAGCTTTTTTGGTACGCCAAATTAAGTACATAGATTGCACTCAGTATCACTGCAACAGATCTGATGTGCTTGAGAATTATGACCCCATCAACAACAATTCCTCAAAGTGTCTAAGATCTCCTCCTTAATTTCTAATGACACAAATGTCCATGGTGGTGTTTGCCAGATCTTTCAAGAAGTCATCTCTTTGAATGCCCTATATTCAATAAAAAGAAACATAACAAGAAGTTATTAGACATTGATTTTTATTGGTAACTGATTGACGGTTTTAAAATGATAAGCTATACACCATTATTTTATTGTGGTTTTACTAAATCTATTTATACATTATTTGGAACGAGGTGTCTCTCGAACAAAGAAAGATCTCCCCAAGGGATGCGATTCTTGCTACCGATGAGAGGGTCCTCTGTGGACTGGGCTGCACTGCTCAATGAGCAGTGAGGGTTATTCTTACTTTATTCTTTAGCATATGAGTATATTATTAAATCTTGTAAATCTTGTAAAGCTGTTTGTGTCCATACAATGAAGAGTAATGAGGACCAAAACTTTGACACACCAAAAAAGATATAAAGGCATTGCCAGGGTAATCCAGTTGATTCGTGAGGTTTAATCCAAGACCTCTTTGGTGATTCAATTCCATTGTGTTTTTTTGACAATGACAATGCTGTTAAAACTTTTGGAACAACAAAGTGTTGGTCATCATTCACCTTCAGTGTATGTGAACAAATGGCAGACAACTTTTAGGTGGACTATTCCTTTAAGATGCACAGTTCAAACAGACTCACCATGTACTCTTTCACTAGGCATCCCTCATCCTCACCAAGGTAGATGCAAAGAAGTCTGAGGATAGCTTCTCTCTTTAGATGAATAGTCTGTAAATATTACACATTTGAATATTACTTTATGTTTAAGCATACAATACATACACAGTCTTGGCATAGGAAAAATTTAAAGGACTCCCTAAATATAAACTCAAGATATCAACACAAGGGCAGCATGTATGAATGCATTTGAAGCAATGCCCAAATTGGCCATGCTTAAGTTTGTAGTGTTTGAGAATTTCAGGTTGTCTTCTTGTTCAGTGCCACTTTAGACTGATACATTGAACTGACAAACACATAAAATGCCAAAAAAAAAAACACACAACTTTGTTGCAAATTTATAGATGGTACATAGCCAAAAATGTAAATAAATTGCTATGTAAGTGATCACAAGAGAGTGTGTGTGTGTGGTGGTGGGGGGGGGGGGGTGGTTGACATTAGTCAGCATAGTTGTAATGTTTCTTACCAAAACCTTAGTATCCACCAAAATGTCCCTGTGCTGTCCTAAGAGAAAGAAAGAACACAGCAAGTGAGCACACATAATGATTAGTATTGTTAGTTTAAGATATACTCACATACCACACCATTAAAGCTAGTGAAAAGAGGGGATTTTTTTTAGTAGATATTTTCATTAATGCATGGCAGATTAATTACAGTATCTTTATTGTGAGCTTGTTGTGTCTCTGAAAAGATTCATAAATCTCGCAACACGAGTCTTATTTTTTTCAGTAACATGCAAACCATAACATTTGTCTTAATGTGCTAGCATACAAGCAACTTCACGTGCAATGTTGACCTAAACTACAAAAAACTCTGTAACCTACAATATGAATGCTTTAACATTTAGCGTATTATATTGTGCGTCAGCACTACTATATTCTTTAATCAATCAACAGACTGTTTACTGTAATGAATGGTACTGCATAATATGAAATACATCTTACTTACTGTGCAAATCGTCTGAATTATGAAACTCTGGGACCGGAATCAAAATGTCTTCAATTCACACTGTGCGGTACCAGAAATTCCCTCTGGCACGAAGGAAACTGCGCATGTGTTATATTCACACGCACGCACAAAGAGGACCTCAAATGAAATCATCTTATTTTTTTTCTAACTTTTTTTAATTCATTGACAAAGCTTGGCACAAAACACATGTGATATGCATAAAACAATTAATGTTTTGTTAAAATCAAAAACAAAATTGAAATTAATTAAATGAGCAAAATTTAATAATGTTGAATTTAATTAGGGCCAAAATAATTTTTTTCAGTGTGGTAAGCAACATGGTTGGAAAAGTGACATGAGATATTATAATATTAAGAAAAACCAATCCAACACCCTTCAGTCTCACTATAACAGTCAATTTTGCAATTAACATCATGCTAAACATGAATCTTTTTTTGAGTCAAATAAGTGTGAATGCAGTACGAATAGAGTCACCCTTTTTATTCATGCAGTTATAACTGCTTATCAATGACTTATAATGCACTTGTAAATGAGTTATTTATCATTAATGAACACCTTTATAAATGCTTTACAAAGGGAACCTTAATGTAAAGTGTTCAAAACAAATGTTATAATTGACAAATTCCTGTGGAATAAAAACTTCCAGACATGCTGTCATTGGGAAGTGATTAATTTTGGGTTGATTATCACATCAGATCATATCACACCAACTTCTTGTTTTCATATAACAGCACATGATTTATTCCTTACTTACAATATTTTGAGGTTATTTCTTATGTCTAGAATTGCTGATTCAATCTAATTGTGTGTGGGGGGGTGTGTGTGTGTTGATGCGGTAAAGTAGTAGGTGTGAATTACATAAATTGTGTCATTTTCTGTATTAGCTGAACTGCCCTACGTTTCTCTCCTTGTTTCTCTGATCTCTGATCTTCAGGGAGCAGTTTATCTCAGTCAGTCTTCAAAAAGCAAGAGATTAACATAAGCACCTCTCTTACTTCCTCGCACTTTATCTGCACCACCGTCAGATATTATCAGGTCAGAGAATGTCCTTTCTCTCTCTCACTTTCTCTCTCTCTCTCTCTCTCTCTCACACACACACACACACACACACACAAACACACACACACACACACACACACACACACACACACACACACACATAGAAGAAATGGTATATCAGTAATTACCTGATACTTATTGGGGTATGGGGTAAGTAGCTAGTATTTGGTAGGCACTAATATTGGTAAACAATGGCTAATTTATGTTAAACACATTTACTAACTTCATTTACTGTAGTAACATTTTATCAATATATTAAAGGTATATTTAATTTAACTGGAAATTCTGCCATTAATTTAAACACGCTGATTCATGAATTAATTTTACAGTGTACTTACCTATCAAATACATAGTACTTACCACATTTCCATTAGTATTAAAATGCTAACTACTAATCCCATGCTTTCCAATTACTACTAGATACTTACTTTTTAAATATTAGCTATTTAGCCCATACTAATCTGTTATTGCTTGCTATTTAAGTACAAATTTGCCTATTAAATATCAGATACTTACTTATTAAATACCAGCTACTTGCCCAATACTTACTTAGAAAGAATTAACTACTTACCACACACTTGTCTATTGTTAGTAGATAATTACTTTTTTTAATACCAGCTACTTACGATGTTCTTATACATTTACTACATATTTGCCTATTAAACCATCATGAAACACTAAAGTTATTTTCTGAGATTTTAACAGAGGTGTTAGTGTCGCACATCATAAAAGACAATCTTAGCATCCGTTAATCTTAACTGTAGGAGAAAATTGTTTAATTTTGAGCTTTTTTCCGCTATTTTCGTCTTCCGGGTTTAAAAGCTTGTCCTGTCACACATCACAGGCAATGACGTGGCAATGTACTACAGTACATCGATGATGCATCTGCGTCCCATAATTATTCTTAAGCCTGCGTGTTCTTATCCTATGAGAAGATGCTGTCTCTAAATTATTCATGACAGCACGTCGTGATTCCTATAGATGTAGTAGATGAGAGAGGCACTCAAATGGGTCAGAGGTGTTTGTTTCAGTTGTGTAAGAGTTTGAGTGTGTTTTCTCGGGAGAGCTATGAGAATTGGAGAAATGTGGACTTCAGACTTGCTCATGAAAGCAGTTTGCGTCTACACAATGATGCGGTACTAAGTCCCGAGGACTTTTCTATCCTTTCAAATGAGGTATGTGTCTACTTTTTAACCATATCAGTTTTACTTGCCTTTTGAGATAATTATACCGCTTAAAGCTTCACGGGCACCAGCGGGCCGTCTGTGTTGAAGGGACAAGCCTTTGCCTTTTTAGTCGTGAAAAGCTTGAACCTATTAGCTAGCTACCATTCTGACACTTCTCCCATCTGCACTGCCTCCGGTTTTGGTTTGTTTTCCTCCATAGTCACGCCAGGGGCTAATGGTTCAAATAGATAGGGCAGAGGACCTGCACCGTTATCTATTGTGTCTCCATTTAGCCCTGGGGATTCAGGAGGAGAGAAGTCCTCTACCTCATCTGAGCCCTGCGTACTGCTGCCACTGAAAACTTTTTGTCACTATCTATCTTTATTGTGAGTGTTCTGAAGACCTGCCCCCCTCTTCCTCCCCTGCCTTTCCCTGCCACGCCCACTCCCCCTCCCTTCTTCACACAGCCATCCACGCCCATTTCAGTTGCATTTTTCAAAAACATTGAGAGGTAGACTTGAGCTGAAAGAGGGAGGTTTCACGACCATTTAAATACCAGCTACTTACTCCATAATTGAAGGTTAAAACTAACTCCTTACCCCAGAATTACCTTATAATTACTAGCTATCACGTTTTAATTGTTAAAAACCAACAAACTACTTACTACTACATAGAGCTACTTGCCCCATACCTACCAAATAAATAATAGCTACTTACCCCATACTTATCAACTAAATACCAGCTACTTACCCCATACTTACTAAACAAATACCAGCTACTTACCTGATACTTACCAACTAATTGCCAGCTACTTACCCCATTGTTCACAGCTACAGTAAATACCAGCTACTTGCCCCATACTTGCTAAATAAATACCAGCTACTTACCCCATACTTACTAAATAAATACCAGCTACTTACCTCATACTTAACAAATAAATACCACCTACTTTTTGGATACTTAACTATTATCAATAGGTAATTACCATATAATTACTTAATAAATACCACCTATTTATAGTGCACTCAAATAAATTGCTACCTAAGTTGTTTGAAAATTTTACAATAAAGTTCAATTGCTTGTCATTTGTGAGGGGGAGGTTTGAAGTTCAAAGCTAGATTTAGTAACCAATTACACTAACACTGCATGACTAAAAACACACAGGCCAGGATTTGGACCTAAATAAACAGTGACAAATTGTAAGAAATTAAATAAAGATCCCATGAAAGCTGTAATAACTCGAGCGAGACATTTATAATGTTCACATTTATAATATCCACTTGCCTCCTGCAGACCCATGGGACTGTCTGCGATTGACCTATTACTATTCACCTCATCAAGATTAACAGTTAGTTGTTGCCTACACTTTCTCCATGTCACACACACACACACACACACACACACACACACACACACACACACACACAACCAAAACTCACAAATATAGGAATCAGTATTATTACAGCATTAAAATTAAGCATGGTATCAGTAACATTACAGAAATGAAGAACGGTGATAAATGAACTGAATGTCCTTGATAGTGATAGTGTAAAGTACAAAATCTGTCTCTCTCACTCTATCACTCTCACTCACACACTTACACACACACACACGTTCCTCATATTTGCGGCATGACTGATCCGCGATGGACAGATTGTAAAAATTTAATTACTAGTACACAATGGCCAAGCAACCTCTTGTTTTCCTCTTCTTGCCTTTTCTCGAAGACTGTAACAGACCCACATTCAGCTACACACACACACACACACACACACGCACGCACCCAGATGTTTTACACCCTAAATGAGCAGCGTGTGTAGTAGCTTTAATTTGGCGCGGTGTAATCGTGAGTGGGAGAGAGAATGAGTTTAGTTGTAATATACAGAGAAACTAAATGAAGTAAGGACAGCTCTGCTGATGTGCTGACACTTGCTCTGTGCTCTTGCACACACAAAAAAAAAACAGGCTCGATAAAACGGCGGAATGAAAAAGCCTTGTGAATTTTATTAATGACCGTAGGACAGTATGCAAAACATCAAAGGTCCACATGAGAGATTAATGACCCACAGCCAGACTGTTTAATTACCGCCGGCTAATTAGATTCTTGACCAAATTTTTAATATCTGCATTCCCCTCCACCAGCTCATTGAGATTCCACCATATTTATCAAGCCTTCACCGAAACGCCTGACTTGGCCGCTTTTTGGCCCCTTTCCACCCTCTTGTTCATTTCCACTGACTATTTAAGAACGGTTATTAAATAAATATGAATAAAGACAAGATCAGGAAGGTAAAGTGAAACCTCTTTGCCCGTAATTGTGTATCGTGTTTATCTGTTTATAATGAAGTACTTTCGCTTAAAAAAGAATAATAACATGACATTTTCTTGGCTAATCCATCCTCCCGCAAGTTGAATGCAAATTACCAGACTAATCCCACGCACAATTTTGAGATCTGTCACTCAGCCCTTAAATTAACCCTGAAGTCCCAGTATATCATTTAGTTCAATTCATTACAATTCAATTTAAAGCATATTATTATTTAGTAACTACTATGAATTATTCAGTAATTACCATGAAACTAAGAGGAAAGGTCTGTAGTTACAAGAAATGGAAGTCTGGACCCTTTTGTCTTTTCCAAAAGGCTTGTAAATTCAAGAGAGGGTGTGTGTTTTAGAAAATGTCATTTGATTTCTCTCTGTCTCACTACCATGTAATGACCTTTATTCTGTAAAAAAAATTCAAGAAAAATATTCACAACATCACGCAAAATATGAAGAAGTTAGTTAAGGAAATCAGATTTGATGTCAATGCTTAGGCTCTTTTTATCCCTAGTGATACATAAGGAAAAATACACCTAGAAGCATGCTGTTATAGAAAACTAATCAATGAGAGAGGGTGGTGTGATGTGGCCCAATGTGAAGTAGAGTTACTGTTACCATCATGAAGATGATTATTTTCCAATAACAGCACAGCATGAAGTCCCTTTTGTACTACAGCAATTTGCCAACACTAACCAGTTTTCATTTATTAAAGAACATGTCGTACTTTTTTTTCCATTTATAGATAGTTTTATTGTTGTGGAACATAAGTGAAAGTTTCTGTTAAGTTATTAAGACAAAAAAATGCAGACTGTCATGTTAATGAGAAACCGCAAAGCCATACATTCTTAATACTTTGTGATACTGTGATACTGAAAGTTACAAAGTGCTCACACTGGAGACTCCTTCCAAAATTAAGCATCGCCTCACAGAAAGCTTCACCACATCAGCAATTTTGCATGTTTTTTTTCATATGTTTATGTGGAGCATCCCCTATACGATGCGTAAGTCCCTGTAAGTTGTTACTATAGAAACGATAATTCATTTGATAAAGTATTTATTTCTTTTTGTTATGAAACAAGACTTCAGAGTCTGTATTCGGATGTGATGCACTCCACTAGGTCTGTTTTTTATGCTTGACAAATTGTGTTTGTGTGTTCGCTCGTGTCACTCAAGGCTGGGATTACACAGCACCATCTGCTGTCGATTTAAAATCATTGCACAATAACGGCAAACATTTAAAAATAAAAAATAAAAAAAACAGCTCGCACGCACGCAGACACCCACAAGCACACATTTATGGTTTGATACTTCAAATAAATGAAGCGTTCGACTTAGATGGCTGCTGTACACATTTGCTGCTCCATCACTACACTTCCTGCGTTGAACTTTATAGCTTCATTTACAACAGTGTCTAAGTTGCAATATTAGAAAAAAAACACCAATTCAGAAATATTAACTTTGTTCTTAACTGAGAGTGGGGCTTTTTTTCCTTTCTGTCATAGCAACAGAAATGTATACTTGAGAGTCAAAAAGCTTAAGCTTCACAAAATATCCTTGCTGTTTAGCATAAGAACTACAGTGATTTAAATAATTTTTATTATAAAACTATAAGTTTAAAATAATGTGTAGTTTTTCTGTAAACCTCAAAGCTCCAGCCTTAAGATATTAAGATTAATCTTAAAGTAGCCTTATTTTGCTCCTTTCATTCTCATCACTTCTGTTTGATCAAATCCTTACACGAGATCCCCATGTGATCAGTTTTGGTTAAAACAAATTTATTTTTAAGAACACTTCTGTGTGTGTGTGTGTGTGTGTGTGTGTGTGTGTGTGCGTGTGTGTGTGTGTGTGTGAGAGAGAGAGAGAGAGTGAGTGAGTGAGTGAGTGACTGGGTGAGTGCATGCTAATCATATATGTCATTATTTGATATGTAAACAGAAAGTTAAATATTTAGAATAAAACACAACACAATAGAATATTTATCAATATCTATACACAGAATCAACAGAAATGGAATAGTACATTATACATCTTGGAATAGAAATCATTAGAACAAAATAGAATTGAACATTATTGGTCAATAGAATAGCGTTTTGCTACCATTATTTGGAATAGCGTAGAAAAAACATCCATTTGACATTGATCTAATATATTCTATCAGAACAAGATAGAATCAAGTAGAACGTTGTAATTGCTCATTAGAATAGAATAGAATAGAATAGAATAGAATAGAAGATTGTGAAGTAGAATACAATACATCATTAGAACAATGTAGAATAGAATAGAAATTAGTTATTGGTCGATATAACAGAATAGATTACATTTTTGTGATTGTTCATTAGAATATAATAGAATACAGTACAATAGACCTTTGTTAATGTTCATTAGAACATAATAGAATACAATAGAACTTTCTTATCGTGCAATAAAATTGAATAGATTAGCCTAATGTTATTGTCCATTAGAATATAATAGAATACAATACAATCGAACTTTGTTCATTAGAATACAATAGAATGTTATTGCTTGATAAAATAGAATAGATTAGATTTTTTTAGTATTCATTAGAATAGAA
The DNA here is from genome assembly GCF_023375685.1 of Ictalurus furcatus. Lineage (NCBI taxonomy): Eukaryota > Metazoa > Chordata > Actinopteri > Siluriformes > Ictaluridae > Ictalurus > Ictalurus furcatus. Next base: position 9,052,652 of record NC_071266.1, read on the forward strand.
TACAATACATATAATGGAATAGGATTATATTCTGGATATTGCATATATAATGGAATATGGCAAATCTGACTTCATCTCTTTACATCGGCACATTTCAGAAGTTCATTAGATCTTTTAGAAATATTTCTATGGAGTATGTGTCCATATGTAATGCGTTGACATTCTAAGTTTTAGCGGAAGATATTTTACACTGAGTGACTCATTTAGTTGCTTCATTCTGATTTCATTTAAATTTCAATGATAGTTCTATAATAGCTCAAAGATCATGTATTATATATTTGTTTATCTATTTTTGTTTATTCTTTTGTAAACCATATTTAATAATAATATTTAAAAACCTATTATTAGATTTAAACTATTTACAGGATTGATTTGATGATTAATTTTGTTTTAATAATTTTTTTTTTTTTTTTTACAAAGTAATTGAAGATAAGTCATGTACTAAGATGCAGTGTTTTACTACATGAGGTGTAGAAGTGATTATTTCACACCTGTATAGTGCACTGAGTGGTGAGATTCAAGCACTGCAGAGAGAGAAATATGACTTAGAAGAATGTGTAACTCTATAATTTATCTTTTGATTATGAGGGGTTGGTAGATGGGCGAGGAAGAGGTACACTGAAAACAAAAATTACAGACGTGTTCGTGGGTCATACAAAATTGAAATTGAGAAATGCATTCAAGCAATTAGTGAGTAGGAGACACTCAGTTCAATAAAGAACAGCCTTTTTCGCCTGATGCTTTTTACGCCGAGGGATTATTGCGACAATTTAAGACAATTTACTCTGTCAAAATAAACTCAAACATGCACGGGGAGAGTGTAAAAAAACACCACTAATTACTGGCTTTGCACTGCCGAAGCTTTCTCCTAAAGCACAGAGGAGGAAAGTGGCTCCGTACGGCTACTGCAACTCAAACAAGACACGCTCGTGTTATTCCTGGCAAGGGTTGGGCTCTGAGTGTCTGTGTGTGTGTGTGTGTGTGTGTGTGTGTGTGTGTGTGTGTGGTGACAGTATTCTGTAAATTCAACACAATTTGCAAGAATTAATATGAAATAAAAGCAAAGTTTAAGATCGTTCTAATTGGCTATTGTACCTTTTCATATTACTTCCTTTGCGTGAAATAAATCTAAATCCAACAATGTCAGCTTCAAATATGTACAAATTTCTAATCCGATGATAAAAGATAAAAGAAGACGACATTTTGAGGACAGAAATCTTTATCTACTTAAGACTCCCTTGAAACATATGCCTGATATAAAAATAATCATCTTCATTTTCACGCATTTCTTTTGAGTCTTCTTGTCTTATTACTGTGCTTTGGAGACTATTTCTCTAAAATAGTTTCCTCATGTACACAAATACATGTCGGATTGAGTAATCAAGACCAAAATGTCCTGGCTAGTTAGGGAAACAAGGGGGGAAAACACAGCTAACCTAGCTGAAAGTTCAATTAAAAACATTTCTTTGTGGATCCTGAAATTAAATGAAAACTCCAACCTGAAACATATTACATATGTTTATATTGAAATATTTGTGATGTGTTTAGAGATTCTGCTGCTAATTTGTTTGTTGGTGATTGGTTGAAGCTAGCAGTTACAATAAATTTTTATATGAACTCGAAGAATATCATATGAGAATTGTAACATAGAAGTAGTGTTGATGTTGTTGTAAATACTGGACTCAAAGTCCCAGAATGCAATGCAGCTATACAGCAGAGACTTGACTCGGCTAGTTAGTGATCTGCGAGGCGACGAGGGCGATGATGTTGACAGCGGTATTACATTTACATTTGCATCTATTCATTTAGCAGACGCTTTTATCCAAAGCAACTTACAAATGAGAAAATACAAGTAAAGCGATATTTCAAGCAGAGAACAATACAAGTAGTGCTACCACACAAGATACATTAATTGAGTTCCAGAAGAAGCAAAGTGCACAGAGTAATGGTGTAAGTGCAATTTTTTTTCAATTTTTTTTTATTATTATGGGTTGGTTAGGTGTTCACGGAAGAGGTGGGTCTTTAGCTGTTTTTTGAAGATGGTGAGAGATTCTGCAATCTGGATCGAGGTTGGAAGTTCATTCCACCACTGAGGAACAGTTAGTTTGAAGGTTCTTGAAAGGGACCTTGAGCGACGCTGAGTAGGAGCTACTAAGCGTCGGTCGCTAATTGATCGCAGATTGCATGAGGGAACATATTAGCATTGAATCTTTGGAAGCTGATCTGTTCGAGCAGAGTGTACAGATGTGGAGGTGAGAGAGCCGGACAGACTAAAGTATTAAAGCACCACTGCAGCACTCTCTTCAGTTAGAGATGAAGCAAGGGCTAAATCCCACTGCACCACTATCAGCACCACAAACAGCATTCTGGGTAATGTAGGAAACTTTCATTAAAAGTGAAAGCAGACTAAATAAACAAGTCAACTTGCGCCAATGTCCATCATTGAGGATCCCATGTTTATTATAAAGATTAACATGCAAGACGTTTCCTTTTTTATTTTTCCTTTATGTCATGAAATGTCACAAAATACATGTGTGGACCTCAGGTACATTCCTCCCAGCTATAAATGGTCCTTATGAACACACACACATACACACACACACACACACACACAGAGCTACATTCTGCCACATTAACATAATTTCATATGAGTGCATCCAAACAAGGTGCTTACAATTGACTTACTATTGAACAGCTGAGCAGTTTTGGGTTAAAGGTCTTATCAAATGCTGCGATTAGTCTCAATAAGAAAAAAAAAGTTTATGTCTATATTTAGAGGGGCATGGTGGCTTAGTGGTTAGCAAATTTGCTTCGCCCTTCTAGGGATGGGGTTCGATTCCTGCTTCCATCCTGTATGTGTGGAGTTTGCATGCCCTCCCTGTGCTTCGGGGGTTTCCTGCCCCAGTCCAAAGACATGCATTGTAGGCTGATTGGCATTTCCAATTTGTACCCTGCGATGGGTTGGCACCCCATCCAAGGTATCCCCCACCTTGCGCCCCGAGTGCCCTGGGAGATGCTCCAGGCTCCCTGCGTCCCTATGTAGGATAAGCGGTGCAGAAAATGAATGGATGGATGGATGGAAGTTCACACAGGCCAAATTATATGGCCTTGTGCTCTGTGAATAAAGGCGCATTAAAAAAAGATAAAACATGGTTTTCATAGTCATATTTATTCGTTTTAGACTTTTTCTTGTACGTGTTAAATTAAATGAAAATCAAATCAATAAATAGTTTCAGTTTAATAAATAGCTTTTAGACAATCAATGAAGTTGGAATAAAAATTTAGATGCACTTATTTTCTAAAATATAGAAGCACCATTTTTGCTTTTGGGTGTAGAAACTGACTTGTGGTTGAGGGAAAACATATTTCAGTTCAGGAAAATCTGTATTTTTCAGAACTATCCATCCATCCATCCATCCATCTTCAACCGCTTACTCCTTTTCAGGGTCACGGGGAACCTGGAGCCTATCCCAGGGAGCATCGGGCACAAGGCGGGGTACACCCTGGACAGGGTGCCAGTATTTTTCAGAACTATATAAAAGAAATTGTAAAGATTTCATGGTGTTGAGGGTTTTCCAAGCCAACCACACATACTGTATATCTGTTCAAATGGATACTATCTATTTAAGAAATTAAGTCAGAAATCTAATTCTGTACACAGTTCTAAATGTGCATTAGTGTGTGTAAGTAAATTTGCATGAAATTGTAATGTTGCATAGGGGAAAGTTTAAAAATGCACACAGGAAGTGACACAATAGCTGTATAAACTGGATTTCCACAAGAAATAGGAAACAACCCAAACCAAACAGATTTTTATTAGACATTATTCTATTAGATTGTAACCAAATTATTCTCATAGACTGAATACGTCCTGGTTGAAAATGGTGTCAGTTTAACTGGCTGTTGAACTCTTAGTTGAAGCTTTAATGGAAGGAGCCACTCAAAGAATTTCCCTCACATGGAGAAACAAATTTTGTATTGAGAAAGTAAAATTTCTTTGTATGAAACAAGAACAACAAAACATCGTTTTAGTGTGTCGTTTTCCGTTTTAACCCGAGACCACGTCCAGTCATATTGTTGCTTTTTCCATCTCGCTTTCTTATTGTGCCGTTGCTCATTACAAGGTTGTGAGGCGTCCCACTGCAAAAGGTCAAACTGAACCCGAGATGCTTGAGTACACACACACACACACACACACACAAAACACACCGCTCTTGGGTCAGAGGGGTGACACTGCTACAAACCCTGGTGTAATTATAGATTTCGAAGCACATTACAAGTGCCATCCTAATTGATGAACATCTATCTAAGTGCTTCTATCCATACCTTCACGTGTACTCACACCATACTTCTTGTTTAATTTAACCATTGAATTCAGACAAACTTAGAAGTCGAATGCAATTAAAAATAAAAAAGAACCCTTTACTATTAAGTTCTTCCTAAGTTAGAAGATACATTACTTCTCCATTTCCCATCCGTTAATTCAGACATAATCAAATAAATCAAACCATGTCTTTCAAAGGAAAAATAAAGCAACTACAAGCCCGTTGGTGATTTCCTCTCCATTTGATTCTCGTTGAGTTTTTTTTTTTTGGAGGTTTTTCCTGTAAATCTGCACAAGATCTCAACGCGAGAAACCGCATCACTGTTCCGCATTGCAAAGTGCTCTTTGTTGTTTTTCCTAAACGCATTACTTCTCCGTCTCCTATCCGTTAATTTGGACATAATCGAATAAATAAATTTACAAAAAAAAATAAAAAAAACCTTCAAACCACGTCTTTTAGAGAGGAAAAAAAAAAAGCCTGTTGGTGATTTTACTCAAGCTATATCTCGCAGAAGCTCTACAGATCTACAGAATGAGTGCCTCCTTCTTCTTCCTTAGAGGTCAATAATAATAAATGAATATGTTGTCCATCTCCCAGTGGCACTTATTACATTTCTGAGCAGGCAAATGGGATTTTTGCGCTTAAAGGAAAGCAGTGCATCTCTGCGTGACTCGCTGAACTCAAATGCACTGATCTGTATCGCGCCTTGACGGCATCTGCTCTTCCTCAGCTCGCTCTGCGGCTCTCCTCGCGCTCAGATAAAGTCCGGATCAAAGTTGTGACGAGCAGAAAAGTTAGTCACGGATGACATCATGGTAATACGAATACAGGTTTGTTTGGTTTTTTTTGGCTGGATATAAATGTTTCAGTAATGCTTCACGTTTAATCTAGGATGCAAAGAATTCTCTAAAGTCATTATTTTATTATTTGTATAGGGCTTTTAACAATACAATTTGTCATACTGACAGTGTTTATGAGCTCAGCAACAGTTCTTAGGTGGGTCATTCCATCTCAAGTGGTCCAATACAGGTTGCTTGCCCATTTTTTATTTTTCTAGGTTTTTTTTGTTTTTGGAGTGATTACTATGTATTGGCATGGGAAAACCATCATTTTTTTATTATTGTTATTTTACTTGGTTTAACTAGTTCAGGCTCTTGTTATCTCAAAACTGGACTATTGCAACGCACTACTCCCAGCCAGCTCCATCAAACCCCTTCAGATGATTCATAATGCAGCAGCACACCTTTTCAACCAGACCAAAAGAACCCATGTCACACCCCTGTTCATCTCCCTCCACTGGCTTCCTGTAGCTGCCCATATCAATTTCAAGGCCTTGATGCTCACGCACAAGCACCCTCCTACCTCAAAACTCTCCTTGAATTTTATGTTCCCTCATGCAACCTTCGATCAGTTACCAACCAGCGCCTGGAAGTGCCTACTCATCGAGGCATTAGGTCTCTTTCCAGAACCTTTCAAACTGACTTTCCCTCAATGATGGAATTAACTTCCAACCTCAATCCAGACAGCAGAATCCATCACTATTTTCAAAAAAGGCTAAGAACCCTCCTCTTCTATGAACATTTAACTAAACCCTAACTTGTCCCCAACCCACCCACTGAAAAAAAATAAATTCTGCACTTACACTGGCTCTTACATCTCTACTCTGTGCACTTTGCTTCTCTAGAACTCAATAAAAAAATCTTGGTAGCATTACTTGTATTGTTCTCCACTTGATATATATCACTTTGCTTGTATTTCCTCATTTGTAAGTCCATCCATCCATCCATCTTCTATAACGCTTATCCTTTTCAGGGTCACGGGGGAACCTGGAGCCTATCCCAGGGAGCATCGGGCACAAGGCAGGGTACACCCTGGACACGGTGCCAATCCATCGCAGGGCACAATCACACACACACTCACTCATACTCTACAGACACCTTAGACATGCCAATCAGCCAACCATGCATGTCTTTGGACTGGGGGAGGAAACCAGAGTACCTGGAGGAAACCCCCGCAGCACGGGGAGAACATGCAAACTCCGCACACATAAAGCCGCGGGAATCGAACCCCCGACCCTGGCGGTGTGAGGCCATTTGTAAGTCGCTTTGGTTAAAAGCGTCTGCTAAATGAAGAAATGCAAATGTAAATGTTAACTATGATGGCCATCTTTGTGTCATGGCACACAACAAATTTTGGTTATACAGCTGTTTACGGAAACCTCAATATCAGGATGGGCTTTCTAGCTCCTTGCAACAGAAACTGATCTCTAGAGCACGTTACAAGGTACATGTATAAACATTTTGCATATTCTTGTTGCTTAGACTTAGAACTTAGTCCAAATGTAATGCTCAAGATTGCTCACAGTTCCACGTTTAGGGTCAATTTATAATGGGAAGGGTTCATGTCTCAGTCTTAATTCTTTTAGGGTGTACCTGGGTAAGTATAGTGTGCATGCAGAACATTTCAGGTTAGAGACTTCTATTATGTTTTTTTTTGTTGTTTGTTTGTTTGTTTTGGGGTTTTTTTATGGGGGCGAGAAAATGCTTTTTTTAATATTATTATTAACCTCATTTTCGGTTGAATATCTCTACTGGGGGACCAAATATGAACCTGAAATTCTTACAGAAATAAATCCTCTATAGTAGCATTCTGATGTACAAATTGTGATTTTGAGATTAGACTGTTTACACAGTTAGGGCTAGTAGAAATCTGGAGAAAAGCCTACTCTATTCATGCATTTTGAGAAATGAACAGATATAATATGAGCATAACAAATAATAAAAATGAACAATATTTTACAGAAACTATGTTTATGATTGACATACAATAGCGTATGAGATCTAAAATGTTACTACACTTGATTTTGGCAGTGGTGAAGCACGGCCTATCACAGGATTCTTCAGATCTGCAGAATTTAGCTCCAACCTCCAAACTCACCTGCCTGTAATGTTCTAGTAATTCTGACGACCTCAGTTAGCTTGTTCATGTGTGTTTGATTAGGGTTGGCGCTAAACTCTGTGGGACATTGATCATCATTGATTTGAAGATGGTTGGTATGCGTGAATAGATTTTATCTAAATATTCCACAAAATTAAATGTAACTATAAACAGATAAAAAGCATGATGTTTTATAAAGTAATAAATTAGCAACTGTAATGAAATAGGTGGTAACAATAACTAGTATCACACCACCCTGTTGTTGATTATTTTCCTATAACTGCTCATGCTGAAGTTTTTTATTCCTTACTTAATGCAGTAAATAATGTTAGTTAAGGGAATATTAATGTAAAGCACTATCATTAGGTGGAATCATACATATTTCTGAAAGGGTACACTTAAAAAAAAAAACCGTGTTAGTCTGCCCAATAACTGCCTCAGGTTTTCCATTCTTTTCTATGTGCAAGGAAACGCATCATAATTCTTGTCCATATTTCTAGCATAATCACACATATGCTACAAATTTAGTAGGTAGAGAACCTAATTTCTCAAAACATCAGCAGCGGCATAACGTGAAGTACGCACACCATTTGGTAATTGTATATTTATGCTTTATTTGTACGTACATACAGTATAAAATCAGATGAGTGTTTATCCAGCATTCCTCCCAGCACACATTTAAATCATTAGACAGCATTATGGTGAGCACAGGTAGAATGGATGTGAGATGCACTTGCTCTTCATCAGATGAATAAAACGCGGCTCTAATGGCACAACCTAATCAAAGATCCTCTGATTAGCATGCTTCTCTCTCGCGCTTGGCTTCAGGCGTGGTGTTCGTGATGCATCCCCACTCCGTGGATCTGAAAATGATTTCATGCTGTTGATGAGAAGAAGAAAAGAGGAAAGCGGGGGGAAGAACAGAGCTCCGTAAATGAACTGCAGCTGATACTAGAACGTCGCTTTCGTTTAAGGAAGGTTTAAGGAAGACTGGACTTTATTATTCGCTTGTATACATATAATGGCGCTCTTCACTCTGATTGGTCAGAGGGTGTTTCCTATAATAATTTTCTAAAATAGCAGCTCTGACAAATCACAGGTTTATATTAATGCACTCAATTTTAATATGTTACTGTTTCTATAGCATTTTGTATGAGGTAACCAGATTAGGAAAATGTGTTGAATCATTAATATTGTTGAGGAAATGTTTATTTCTCATTTTTCATTGGAGTCTCCAGTGTCAGCACTATGT